>NW_009933264.1:52977-67878 GCF_000696875.1 Nestor notabilis
GTACATGACACTCGGGCTGCGTACGGTAATGAGCAAACCAAAGGTAAAACACGGCAGATGAGCAGGGGGCACTTGCCTCTGTGTGAAACGCAGTGAGCACTTACATTGGTGGTGCTCTCATTTGCTGGGGACCAGAAAGAATAAGAATAAGCTCACAGGAAACTTGAAAGGCTCCGGCAGTGTCCTGTCGTAGCTTCCAAGTGGGCAGCACTGCTGTGTCATGGTTCAGGCCAGAACTGTGTGAAGGAGGGTAAAAATTGCTCGTCAGACTTGTATAAATAGGTGTTTGGCTGAAGGAGGGTGGTGCCAGCTGAGTGGCCGCAGGCAGCCCGAGTGCAGTGCTGTGTCAGTGATTTTGCTGGTGGTGAAAGCCCAGCTCTGACTAAATGTACTTTTATTTTTTAGAGCCCCCCAGCTTTTCTAAACACGTTGTGGCCCAGCATCACTGTGCTTCATTTGTTATGTGCTCAGTTGGAAGCCTCTTATTTATGAATAGGAGCATTACTTGGATTCTCAAATACGTAGGTACTTAAAGTGGTGCTTTGTTGCTGACTCTGCAAATCTTCTTTTTGTTCATTGATTATAATGGCTCTTGTGTGGCAGCTGGATTAAATTAAGACTGAAGTCTCTGGGCTAAAAGCCCTGAAGGAACTTTTGTGCAAAGGCTGCATTTCTCAACCAAATAACTTCCTCTGGCACTTCGACAGACTGCCCCCATACCATTATGTATTGTGGACTAAATACCTGCAAACTTACATTTCTGACGAAGCCAATTCCACAGCAGCTGTATTTTATTGTAGTTTACTTCAAAAATAACTAGCTTGGATTTAGACCAAAAAATAACATGGATGAGCCAAATCTGGGACAACTGAACCGTGTCCAGCTCAGTGCTGCTGTGTCAGTTTGGCCAGAGCTCAGACAAAATGCCATCTCGTCCTCCAAGGAGAGGGAGCAGCTCTGGGTGTCAGTATCCCTTGCTGCAGCTTGAGCCAACAACTTGCCTCTACTGAGATGTCTCTTGGTGTCCAGCTGCAGCTTGGGGTTGGAAACTGACCAGTGCTCGTCACAAAAATTGTAACATCAGATTTTGAGCTTCAGTTTGAAAAACTGAGTGGCCTCTGAGACCAGTCTGAAAAGGTGGCCTCTTGAGAAAGGTAAAACATAACTTACTGATGGTTATGTCTCAGTGGGTGTAAATGCTTTAGATAATTAAAGCTGTAGCTGATGTGACTGTATGTCAGAACTTTGTGCTTACACAAAGTGCCTGTGCATGGAGGGAGTGCTCCCTACAGGGAAACGGATGGCCTGCAAGTGCTGCCGTTAGGATTAGCTCATGGTAGTACAACCACTGCAGTTCTAAGCACTGAACCCACCCCTAAGGCTTTCTCCAAAGCCGTGTGACAAGGCAATGGATGTGGCAGGAAATAATTGGCTGCCCGTGTACATGCTGGGGTGAGCTGGGGTCTGGCACAGCTGTCACCAGTCTTTTTTGGGGGAAGAGCCAGCAGGTGAGAGTGAGCCATTTGCAGGGTCATGAGTTGGACCTCACACACAGATTAAGGGGTGGAACAGCAACGGTTGGGGTCCCTCCATCCATGTGTGTCTGCAGTGCTGCTGCAAGTGCTGCAGACAACCATGAAGTACCTGTACTCCCTTTGGGAGGCCTTTAAGGGTCCAGGACTAGGGTTGTCCTAGAGGGATGACAGCATCCCAGTGCACTCTGGGACCACACAGTTGGGTCGCTCCTGAAACTCCACCTTCTTTTGCATCTCTGTTGCCTCGTGGCAGCACCTGAGCATTTCTGTAGGTTGGCTTTACTGCAGGTAAATTTAGGCTGTATGGCCTGACATGGTGGTGGGTGCTAGAGCCCAGTCAGAGGAGAAGGAGCATTCCTGGTGGCTTTGTGCTCCCACTGCAAGTATCCCTAATTATGGATACACTTAGCCCAGGGGCTCTTCTAGTTGGAGTTTAAATTTGCCATTGCAGTGGGCAGAAAAAGGGTGGCAAATGACAGGTCACAGCAACTTAGGATTCTTATTTCATTGCCTTCCTCAAACTGTTTAGCAACAGAATTCTCTCTGTGTGTATGTTACCTGGAAGTTCACAGCTTCTGAGGGGACAGAGACAACTTGCACTCAACAGCCAACCCTGTGCAGGTACACTTCTGGGCATCTGTATCGATACATCTTGACCTCCTGTCTGCTCTAACTTGGTTTTATATAGCTATTATGGGAAGCAGCATCCAATGAACTTTGGAGCATTTGTAAACAGCATCACAAGGAAGATACAGGTAACAAGGGCAAAAAGACCAGCAGCATGCTATTGCGTCTTCTCCCTCGCCCAGCTTGAGAGGGTTGAGTGAAAGCCAGTTTGTTTTTCTTTACATGAAAACCCCAAACACTCTACATGGTGAGCATACACCCAAGGCCATAAATCACTTGGAAGATGCAGCTGAGGTCAGTGGCTATGACAGTGTGTAGGGAGGGGGGTGCTCGGAGCAGAGAGAACATGACAGTACGGTGACACCGTGCCGCAGAGTGGAGTGGAAAGGGGCGGCAGTGAAATTGCAGCGTGAAGCTGTCAATTTTTTAGTTAAGGTTCCGATCATAGGCTTCTATTTTTAACAGTTAAAATTTAACTCTGCAGCCAAGGCTGAGTGCTAGAAATTCCTTCTTCACGACTTGAGCATTGCCAGCATCTTTTTAGACAACTTTCTTCTCCTCTTCTGCAACCTCGGATATAGGATACTTCAGCTACACAGGACACTAAGTATCATCTCTCCACCCTCAGGAGTGACTGCCTAAAGGACTCCCAGCCACGAGCAGAGTAGAGGAGATTGTCGTGACAGTGTCTGGTGTCAGCTCTGAATTTGTGAGCGTACTCCTTGGTTCGTGGAGAAAATCTGCACGAAACTGTCCTCACTTCACCCTGCCTACCACTGGTGCACAGATGGCATCGGCAGTCAGCAGCTCAGGGAGCACTGCTGTAGCTAAATACGACTTGTAAGTTGGGGTCAAAGCCTCAGTCTTAATTCCCAAGATCCCAGCCCCAACAGCACCACACTTAAAAGCAGCCTCCTGGTCTGCAAAATATTCTGATACCAAATGCTTTATGGTCAGGCATTGCCTTTTATCTTGCAGACCCACCTGTCCTGTGAGTGTATTTTAATTTGTCTTTACAATAGCAGATACTAAATTCCTTGGGGCTGCTGCTTCTGTCTTTTAACATGCTCTATCGACTGCTATGGAAATAGAAACAAAAGCTGTTTTTCACAGTAGAGAGTTCGCTTGTGGAGTATTTAGCATTTGCCTTTAGCTCCATTTAGGACACAGAGAAAGGTGGTGGTTCTATTTCAGCTGCTCTATCAGGCTCTTGGCAGGCAAAAAAGGATCCGGTGTTCTGGCTGTAAGGGTTTGATCAAACTGGTGTGAAGTGAGTGATGAGCCCCTTGATGCTGCTGCCATAGTGGGAGCAATGTTTGCTGGCCCTGCTGGCCCTAGTGCTTTCTTCCCAGCACTAGGCTCTACACTGCCAGCTACTGCTGCTCTGGTAGCTCCACACAAGTCACGAAGATTCATTGTCTTGATCTCATTTGACTCCAACCACTTTTTTTCTCTCAGAAAGAAATTTACATTTTTTGTGCATCTGCAAAAGATTTCTGTAAAAATTTCAGGAGTGACTGTCTCATAATACAGTACAACACTGATAGACTACAGCTGCTCTCTACACTGCCAGCTACTGCTGCTCTGGTAGCTCCACACAAGTCACGAAGATTCATTGTCTTGATCTCATTTGACTCCAACCACTTTTTTTCTCTCAGAAAGAAATTTACATTTTTTGTGCATCTGCAAAAGATTTCTGTAAAAATTTCAGGAGTGACTGTCTCATAATACAGTACAACACTGATAGACTACAGCTGCTCTTTCCCCTTTTTAATCTTTCTTGTTATCCATTCTGTCTGGCAGGTGGAGGCAAAAATAGGTTGAGATTTACAGTGAATCACAGAATCATAGACTGGGTTGGAAGGGACCTTGAAACTCATCCAGTTCCCACCCCGCTGCCAAGGGCAGGGACACCTTCTACAAGACAAAGTTGTTCAAAGCCCCATCCAACCTGGTCTTGAACGCAGCTTCTCTGGACAACCTGTGCCAGGGTCTTACCACCCTGAGAGTAAATAATTTCTTCTTAATATCTTAATGTAAATCTCCCCTCTTTCAGTTTAAAGTCATTCCCCCATGTCCTGTCACTACATGCCCTTGTAAAAAGTCCCTCTCCAGCATTCTTGTAGGCCCCTTCAGGTACTGGAAGCTGCTCTAAGGTCTCCCTCGAGCCTTCTCTTCTCCAGGCTGAACAACCTCTCCGCCTGTCTTCATAGGACATAGGAGAGGTGCTCCACAGGGAGGCCTCTGATCATCTTCACAGTCCTCCTCTAGGCTTGCTTCAACAGGTCCTCTCTTGTGTTGAGAGCCCCAGAGTTGGATGCAGTACTGCAGGTGGGGTCTCACCAGAGCAGAGGGGCAGAATCACCCCCCTTGACCTGCTAGTAATGCTTCTTTGGATGCAGCCCAGGATACGTTCTACTTTCTGGGCTGCAAGTGCACACTGATGGCTCATACCCAGTTTTTCACACACCAGGATCCCCAAGTCCTTTTCCTCAGGGCTGCTCTCAACCAGGTCTCTGCCCAGCCTGTATTCGTCCTTGGGATTGCCCCAACCCAGGTGCAGGACTTCGCACTTGGCCTTGCTGAACTTCATGAGGCTGGCAATGGCCTCTCATGGGCCTACCTCTCAAGCGTGTCAAGGTCCCTGTGGATGACATCCCTTCCCTCCAGAGTGTCAACCACACCACAGAGGTTGATGTTGCTAGCAAACTTTTTGAGGGTGCACTCGATCCCACTGTCCATGTCACCAACCAGGATGTTAAACAGGATCGGGCCCCATACTGACCCCTGAGGAGCACCACTTGTCACTGGTCTCCACTTGGACATTGAGCTCTTGACCACAACTCTTTGAGTGTGACCACCCACCAAATTCCTTATCCACTCAGTGGTTCACCATCTCCAGTTTAGAGACAAGGTTGTTACGTGGGACAGTGTCAAATGCTTTGCACAAGTCCAGGTATATGATACGAGTTGCTCTTCCTTTATCCATTCAAAGATTTAACATGCTCGCACAGACTCTACTCATAATACAGAACCTGGCTCATGATTTTTAACAGGTTTTGAACCATCGTAGCAAAGTGTAATTACGTTGGAAACGAGGTCTAAGGAGAAAGAGCCATTAAAAAAACCCCTTTACCAGCAGTAGCCATGCTACAGTACTGGAGATCCCTCCTTCTTTTAAATACAGCTTCATTATTACTCTTCCAAATACATCATTTTGCTTTCTCTTTTCTTACGAGACAGCCACTACAGCAGAGGGGCAACAGCCCAGCAGCAGCAACCTGTGCAACACAAAGCATTAACCTTAGAGGACCACCTCTTGGAAACAACTCTGTTTTTCTCAGATTGAGGGAGTACCTTGAGATTAAGAAAGCCCTTGTGCCTTTTTGTTCCTTGATGCCATGGCAAGAGCTGAACAGAATTCCAGCATTTAAAAGTTTGCTGTATAATCTAAAGCTTTACTGATGGAACACTTAACTGAAAGCTCACACCACCGTAAGTTAAAAATGGTACTTCTTGCTCATGACATGAAAAATGGTAGTAAAAGCCTTTGTGTGAAGGTCAGATTATATGAAAATCCTGGTTGGGTTGGGTTTTTTTTTAGGGAGTTTTGGATGTTTAGGGGTTTCTTTTCATTGTTGTTGAAGGGTCACAATTTTTGATTGAAACCATGTTACTGCTTTTTGTCACTTGTATGACATTTGAATTGTAAAGTTATTTTTATGTCAATCATGGGTATACATTTTATTCATTAAATGTATTTGAAAACAACAGCTGTTTATTCCCTCTAATAGAAGTCCACACTTGAACAGTGAGCGAGTTTGTACAGAACTGTCCTCCTCAAGCCATACACCGGCACTACTACTCATGAAGATGAGCTGCTGTGAACCTACTTCCACCTAGTGTTGCAGGCACTGTATTTGCAAAAGGTGACTGCAGTCCCAGGGCTGTATGTGCTGCACTCCTGTGACAATGTCTGCCCTGCAGGCAGAACCTGAAGGACTGTTCTGAGGAAGCACCTCTGAGGTCTGAGACAGATGTGATCTTTAAAATGTACAGCTTAGCAGCCTCCAGAAGAGAATAAGAACTTCAAACCCCTGGTACTAAATGGGCTTTCTTTCCCTAACCACTGTAAATGTGATAGGTTGCCTCTAGTTGCATTTCCTGTTAATAGTTTGATTGCCTGAAGTGAGTTGGGACTGGGAAGTTAACACTAGGACCCTGCCTTTCTGTGGTTACATAAAGCTAGAGCTGAAAACTGGAAGGTATTAAAAAACCAGCATGAAACACTGCTCAGGATCAAATAGTGGAACAAACCCTGGAACCCAGCTGAACCCTGCTCAGTTTTGGTACGCCAACTGCATGTTCAGTTCCCTCCACAAAGTGCTGCAGTTCCAGGTGAGAGCAGAAAGCTACGTGTTAGAGAAGGGAGCAGCTCCAGGCTTGGCGCATTTGTAGCACAGGGTCAAGTCTCACCAGCAGAGGAAAAAACAAACTGGCAGAAGCACATCTGCTATGCTGAACCTCACAGGCCAAAATGGAATGTGAACCTCAGAAGGGCTGAGGCACACATCTTTGGGCACTCTTCAGAACTGAAAGACCTGTGAGTAGGCAAAGGAGATGTTTGAGTACATAACAAGGTGAAGGTGAGCAAATGAGTTGGCACTAATTCTTAGATGTAAGCACTTCCATCTCTTTGTGGCACAAGCCTTGGGCACTTAAGCACCAAGTGACTTCATTCTTTCCCATCCCTCAGAAACCAGGAAGAATGACAGCAGTGGACATATTTTCCCCTTCTGCTAGGCACGGAGACACATATGGTCTTAATTACTGCTGCTGTTTTTAATCATTGCTACTACTGTGCTCACACTTACTTAGGGTGAGTTACTAGTGCACACCACCGGCTTTTGCGTTCAAGATGGGTGAATTTCCCTCCTCCCAAAAAGGCAGCTAGGAATGCCATTACAAAACTAACCAATACAGCTTCAGCTCCATGCATACTCACAGGCACCCTGGGAACTTGTTTCCCATGGCTGTGAGGAAATGACATCTCTGAAGGCCACACTGATGTAAGGGAGCTGCAAATGACTGCTATCACCTCCTGCTGTTCTCTTGCTCATCTGCCTTTGGCTGTTGCACCCAGGGAAGGCTGGGACTGGCCAGGCCACAGTGCTGCTTGAAGTATAAGCGGTCATCCTGATGCTACACGAGCAGGCACCAAAGTTCATTTGCGGTGAACCAGATAGAATGAAGTGCATGTTTGGTGTAGACGCTGGCATGAGTTTTCCCTCTTCTGGCTACTCTAACAGCTTCTTCTCTAACAATTGCTTCACCAGAACAGGATTGGATCGTCCTTGGGTTTTCCTCTGTACCAGGCCGATTAACTTGTTTAGAACTTTGTGATTTCCTGCCTTGATTGCCATAACCTTTAAAGAAAGAAACAAAGACAGACACCAACGTTACAGAAAAAGCAGATGGCATCACTGCTTCACAGCCAAGGTATGACTGTTCTTGTCCTCTGGACCGTTGTGGTAAATACTGTATTTTGGGCTAAAGTGTTATTTATAAAAATTGCCTTCAGCTGTGCAATAAGCTCCCACTCTGCTCCCACGAGATAGAAGCAAGTCCCTACAGAGCAGCAGGGCCTTACGACTAATAGAAAGATCTCCTCTTATTGAAAAAGTCAGAAAACACTTTTGGATTTTAACAGTGTCTGCAACTTGAACAGCGATTTCCTGGAAGAGAGCCAGAAAAAATGAGATGGGCTTCTCTTGCTAATAGGATCTGCTTTTTTACTCAATATCATGCTCAGTTGTAACAAGTAATTTGCATAAAATCTTACTCTATTTGATAATATGTGAGGTCCTTCAAGTACAAACAGAGGTGTTTCTGTAACAGGGTATTTCCTTTAAGCAAGGAATCCTTTGCAACGCAGCAATTAATTAACTGATCAGAAATATGACCTCCTAGCAGACAGCTAGTGTTTGATGCACAATCACCTGCAAAATAGCAAGGGCCATATTTAAAAGCAAAGTAAAGACACTGAAAAAAGCATTGGAAATTTAACTTTTTGGGCATGCCTAAAGGAGATGGTACTGCTGACAGACAAGCGCCTGGCCTTGTGGCAGGGAAGACATTCTCTGCATTGTCAGTTACTGGGCAAAACATGATCGCTTCAGTCTAACAGGAGGTCATATTTACAGATATTAAGGGAAGGATTGTGAACATATGAACCACCAGCTGTGCCAGCCCCAAGCACAAATGCAAATATTGCTACTAGTCATGGTATCCAAATTATCGGCAGACTAAAATCTTCTCTGTAGTGTCACAAAGTGAGAAGGACTTGTTACTCCTGAGCTGTGGGAGATTACTTATGTGGGGTAAAAAGCATCGCAATCCAGGTACTGCATTTTCATGAAGTGCTCAGTGGTGGCTCTAGCCCCTGTCTGTAAGTTAGCTCATTGTAAAGAAAGTTACTATGAAAAACACTGTGTAGTTCCCCCCACCAAGTATCGAGCTAGTGCTGTTTTGTAAGGCAAGCTCTTGCAGCAATTTGAAGCAGTGTAGTACAGGCCTTCAAGGCAGTTTTTGCCTTGGTGAAAGAATCACCTGGAAAAAAGTAGGGAAGCAAGGCCATTCTACTGCATTCAGCTTGACTAAAACAGTGGAAAACAGAGAGGAGTTACGTTCTCGGAGAAAGCATTATTATTGAAATGGGAGTGCAGTTATGGACCGTCAGCTTCTGTACTTCCCAATCTGTTCCAATGCTCTCTCTATCCAGGCTGAGAACACAGCAGCACTTTTATCAGGCTCTGCAAATGAGTCAGCCTGATGGAGGTCACACCGACCTACTGCAGGCTCATTTTCTTTATCAAAAGCTCTCGCAGAGCTGTTAGCATCCCCCAGTGAGATCTGGGGTGGGTGGTATTGTTCTCAAAAGATGCTAATGGTTTTTTTTCCAAATGGCAAATGTAGCCAGGCAATGTTTATATTACAAGGAAGCTATTCACTACTGCTTTTACATTTTCACTCCAGAGAACATATAAGTACTCGTTTTCATTTTGCTTTTTATAAGGCAGATTTTAGACTCTGTCAAGATCCCTTCCTGCTCCTCCCCTTCACGATAAACAAGTTTGTTTTCCTTTTTTTTTCCCAGCGCACTTTGTTAGACTGATATAAGCCACACAGGCTGCTGCGTGTCCTTCCAAGGAGATGGGGAAGAGCCAAACCCCCATCTTCCCTTTTGCAGAGCAGACAGCAGCTCTGGAGCCACCACTGCCACAGGGTCCGGCTCCTTGCCACCCCACAGACACTGTCAGGCAGGAGAGCCAGCTGGACTCCTCTCTTTGGCAGTGGAGGGAGACAGGGACATGAGGAAGAGACAGATGCAAGAAAATTTTTTGCCTTGCCAGCTCTGGTACAGCCTCTAATTTGATAAGAAATGTATTCCTTGCTGGCAGGTAGCTTCAATCTCCAAGCTTTGGAACAGTTTAACAATGTTGCCCTAATATCACAATGGATGACATGAAAATCAGAGTGAGGTGGCTGGGCAGCAGGTCAGGTTAATGGCGGTACAGCTGTAGAGGGACAGGACCCTGCAGTTTTGCTTTCCTGCATTAAATTTTTATGGTGTCTCGGAATGACTTAGCACATTAGCCAGACTGGTAATTTCTTCTGCTGATCATTTTGTGCAAGCTTCAATTTCTAAAAGAACACTTGGTAAAATAAGAAAGGAGAAGAAAAGGCTAATAATCGCTCAGCAGCAGCTTTACTGCTCCTATACTGGCTGTACAGCTCAAATGCCAATCAACACAGGAAAAAAAAGAGAGACCATTTTAACCCCCTTTTTAGTGCCACAGACTGCTGTAGAGCACGAGCTTCCCTCCACCATCATAATCACCTCATTTTCCTGTCCATCAATCACTGCCTGGCAGATCTGTTCAAGCGCTTCTTGATCCTGTATCAGTTCAAGTTTCTTTTCTTTAACAATTTCAAGAGGAGTCTTCCCTTCTCCCTTCCACAATTCCACAAGCACCTGAAAACCACAATGTGTAGCAGAGGTCAGTGTCTTAGCAAGGTTGTTTACATGCAGTATTTCAATTACTGATCCAAGAAACCAGGTTTTATTTAAAGCAACAGCAGATTGTCTAAATTTGAACAAACCCAAGATTTAATCCTTGCTGAAAGAGAGCTCTTGCACTCTGCCTCCTTTTCTGCTCCCTGAAATAAAACAAAGCATTTTCACTTACTGCATGAGCACAGGTTAATGGTTTGCAACCGGTGCTCTGCAGCCTACCACAGCACTGGGGGCTGCTCACCACCACCAGTGCCAGTACCCTACCTCCTCACAGGCGTTTCCTGAGTACACCTCGCTGGGAGAGGGGGGCACCACGGATGGCAGGGGCTGTCACCGACTGCAGGGCTGCTGCTGTGGCAGTACTGATGCTCATCTCACATGATTCACAAGAACTGCCTGAGAGCAGTAAGCAAATGCATTTTCATGAGCAATGTCTCTGCCCAGGAACTGACCATTAGCTAACTATTGTACCAAGTCCAATCCCAGGTAACTCATCCCATTACCAGTCCTCATCAGCAAGCTGTAATGAGGGTATGTATGACAAAACAGAAGAAAAATAGCGCCCAGCAGAATGAATGCAGCAGCTCCAGCCCACCTATGCATCACCTCCGAGTACTGGATGGCTGGGCGAACCCACGCCTCTGGAATAATCACCCATGAATGCGAGTTGTTTGCCTATGCTGCAGCAGGGCTATTGCCTGGGAATAAACTGGAGAGAAGAGAACATTTATAAAAAAACAATTTCCTTGGGCAGTCATTCTCTGTATTCACTTTGCTCTTATTTCAGAGCTGTGGGAGGAGAGAAAGGAAACCCTTATTAAAGCAGCTGCTTGTGCTTCATCCTGAGCTGAAGATGTAATTTTATGTTTGGGCCACTGCTTGGGTACCAATATGGAAATGGATGTCATGGCAAAATTTCAGCATTAAATACTCACTGTAGGATGAAGGGAAGACTGGGATGGGAGACAAGAAGGGGCATTGAAACTGCATGTTACATCATTAGCAGGGCAGCCAGACAACTTACAGAAAATGAAGCATGTGGGATCATAGGGCAGGGGGGTTGGAACTACATGATCTTAAGGTCTTTTCCAACCCTAACTATTCTATGATTCTATAGTATCTTGGCTTATCTCAGCTATTTCAGCAATTTTCTGGTACAACAGACCTTCACTTAAAGAATTCTGTAGCCATGACAGGTATTTAAGAACCATGCATTGACACAATTCCTCCAAGAGGAGATCTGTTTGCCAGCGGCACCCCAAAGCTTTTAATGGAATCTTATCACTCTGCTGGAGCCCTTGAGAGAAGGCAATGAGATGCAGCTGAACTGTGGCAACTACATCTTGTTTTTTCCCTAGGAAGGTTAAAAGAACATCACAATATTAAATTTACTGATAAGCAGCCAGAGTTACACCTGCTGTAAGTAAAGCTTTCAGATGTTTCTATCTAAATAAATCAGTGCAGTATATGATGTCTTTTCTACCGGATCTTCCTTCTACTGCAGCTCTTAAAAGCCACCATGCCAGTGCTACCTGGAATACCCATAGAAAGAAATACATCCAATTGAGATTCAGCCTCTCTACAGCCTGGTTATTTTCATTACACTCCATTGCTACTGCAGGCAGCCCCCTCTGCTCCTTCCCTGAAGGACCTGGCAGGAAGTGTTCTGTCCTTGAGGCCTCCCAAGGCATGGGGACAGTACATCACCCCTCAGAAGGAGGCCTGTCCTCTTTGCACAGCACGGCCCCATAGCAAAATGCCTCAAAGAGTCTGAAGTGTTGCACAAATCAGGGTCTAGACAATGAATAAGCCATAGCGCTCTCCTAGAAAAAGGCAGATGGGATTTTTAGGATGGATATGTATTCAAGCAGGATGCCACGGGCTGCAAGAGGGGAAAATCAGCAACAAAATCTACACAGCCGACCATGGCAAAGTTACCCTAGAGCAACTCATACATCAGGCTGACTTAGATCAGGGGCAGGAGAGCTTGACAGCCAGCGATCCAGCTCCGATTCCCCGCTATTCCTGTGCCAAACATCTCTTGGCACAAAGAAAAGCTTGGCCAATAGAAACCTTGAAGGCACGAGATTTGCCCTGTGACATCTGCATTGTGTGTACTTTTCAATTTGGTAACAACCATCTCTACTTTGCTGCTAGAGCAGCAATGTTATCAAGGCCCTTGCTTGTTTACAGGTATGTAGGAAAGCAGAAAGAGATGTGGCCAAGACCTGTCAAAGATGCACTTTTAAAAATGTGTTTCTCCACTTGGCAAGGAGTATGAATCTAAAGAAAGCAGTTTAAAAAATGATTTCAACTCATTTACACAAACTGCCTTCACCAGAACGGGAGAAGCAAATGATGAAGTTTCCAGAGCCAAAATGAGAATCTCAGGCCTCATTTCCACTACTGAAATCTCAGTAGTTTCTACTATTGATTCCTACCTGAGCGTGATTAGAGTTTAATGATGTTCTGTGGACTCTACATACAGAGGAATAGCAAGCAAACCATTGGTCAAGATGAATTAATCAGAACTTACACGTCTGGCTGCCACGGGCATCATATCAAACATTTTGCAACCGGTGAATGTGCCAGCTGACTGCTGTGCCTGAGAACGCTCCAACTGGAAACCCTATCTGCAGTGATTTGCTGCCAAGGGTGGGAGGGAAGCAGCAGGCAGTACCACTTGAGTCGGTCCTGGGGGCATCTCTCATTTCCAGGATGGAAGTCTCAATGTCTGGCAGTTGTCCCTCAGCCTCTGACAAAAGCGAGGGGCAAGCTGGGTTCAGTCCTCCAGATGGTATAGCCATAATTGTCAAAGCAGATGGTTCTGTTTAGGTTTGTGTACTGTACTCATTTCCCTACTTTCTACTTTAAAGTAGGCATTCCAAGGATCTGTTGAAGTTACTCCGACGTGTGTGACCTATGCAACTGCAGAAGTAAACAAGACCTGTGGTCTGCTCTGCTCAGTACCTTGCTACAGATCCCCAAAGAACGCACAAGGGTGTCCAAATGGAGTTGTTTCAGCATGTCTCTCAGCAGCAGGGACAGGCTTCTGCTTCCTGGGTACAGGACCCAGCCTCCTCCCACAGTGCCATAACTCACAAGGCAGGCCCCTTATGCCAGAGATGTACCCACTGCCAGCCCTGCAAACCAGGACTAGGGCCCTATCTTGGGTATGGTCCCCACCGTGTTAGACTGGGTTCAGCCCTGGTGACCAGCACAGGCACGTCCCACTGTGAGCTTCAGAACACCTGTGCAGGTCCCCACACCCAGGACACGCTCACTCCACCACCCTGCATACTGTCAGAGCTGAAGCTGCTCCCCTCTGCACAGGCAGGCCAGTCTGGAGCTGCTTCGGAAACCTCTGGAGTAGGATGCTATATTTGATGGCAAGTTGGGCGTGAGCTCAGTAATTACCCAAGTGGTAATTACCTAAGCACACAGTGCCCCTTCCTTGACACATGCATCCTACCATACAGTGTTCTGTGTCTACAATCAGTTCTCACAGCTTTCATCTGCCTGTGTTTTAGTGCCTTATACAGCAGAGACAGAATACAGAACCTCTTAAAAAATTTAAACTGTTAATAGCTTCCTGCAGCAAGCATGTATGTGTCTGCATGTCTGTGCACTCACTCCATGGAACCCTTCCATCCTTTCTTGTTGGATCTGTCTCTACCACTGCAGTTCGTTCCCCCCCACCCCAAGAGCTGCAATTCATCTGCCGGTGTGTATATATAGCCCTCTCTGCCCTCAGGCCATCCACTATCTCTGCCTGCTGCTGAGAATTGTTATAAACATTTGTTATTCTTCTGACATCCAGGCAACCAAAATACTTTTCTAAATGTGGCAAGGTTTCTGCAGTTTGATGGGATCACTCAGTGATGGTGAACAGTATTGTTATTTCTGTGTCCAACTTCAGAACACTGAGCACAACGTGCTCATTACAAGGATGTGGTAATTAAACAAGAAAAGCATCTCTGAAATTCTTGACATTTCATAACCTGTCAGAAGTGCTGGCACACAAATATATCACAAGGCAAAAAACTCCCATAGAAGAGCATTAGTACCTGTCTCTACCTTCACAAGGAAGCCCAGAGTTAAGGCTGGAGTTCTGAAGCTTCTCTTTCAAATGCAGACACCAAACTGATGGGTGTGCCATAACCCTGCAGGCACAGAACTGCTCTGCATGCCAATGCTTTTCCTATTAATACTTTATCTCCTTTTTGAAGCTTTTACATTTCCAATCCAAAATTTCCAAATGCACATGCCTGAAGTCAGGCACTTAAATCCTTATTTATGAATCCTGTCATATGCAGCTGGCTACTCACAGAAGCAGACCAACAAGAAGACTGACCTCAGTAGGAACCACAAGGATCTCCAAAAAAGAAAACAACAAACCAGGGAGTGAAATGTCTCCAAGCAGGGCAAAGAGCTACATTTGCAACAGTTACACTTGGTTTATAATCATACTAAAAGCCTGAATGAACTTAAATGATATCAAGTTGTACTTTGATTAAATCTGTATGTGCTAAAATGATGGAAATCCTCTCTGCGTATTCCAGTGTTAAACGTTTGAAAGCAGACAAGGCAAGTTAAGTATCTTCATTAAAATTTTCACTGATAAACACCTGAGAAGAAACAGTGTCCTGGGTTCAGCTACAG
>NW_009933265.1:0-21426 GCF_000696875.1 Nestor notabilis
AGCCCTGCGCCGGGTGGGAGCAGGCGCTGCGAGGGGGGGCAGGGACACCTCGGGCACGGGGAAGCCCCAACCTGGTGCTCCGAGACAGCTCTGCCCGTCCCCGCCAGCCTTCATCCTCTCCCTTCCTTTCTGCAGGCAACTGGACAACAACCAGATCAGCTGCATCGAAGATGGAGCCTTCCGAGCCCTGCGCGACCTGGAGATCCTGTGAGTTGACTTGGTGCTGTGCTGGGGTGGTGGGGGGGCAGCTCTGCCCGTGCTGCAGTGCTGGATGAGCCTGGGGGGCTTTATCCTTCCTTCCCACCTCACACTAGTGCTGTAGGTAGCAGAGTGGGATCTCATGCTTCCCCCAGCCTGGGGTTACTGCTAATTAAACCACAATAGACGACTTCTGTGCTGCTGTTCCTGAGGAACGGGAATATTGCCGTGTTCGCTGCTGCGTGGAACAGATGGGTTTCAGCAGTATTCAAAGTGCGTCCGAGGTATGCTCTGCAGCCAGCAGCTCTGCGTAATGTTGGGGAGCGGATGGGTAACAGGTTCATGGGGAACAATATTATGAGATATCTGACAATTGCCCTAGACAAAAAGCTGTTTAAAAGGTGTTTGGTATGTAAGAGGGAGGAGAGACGGGCGTTTGGCAGGCTTGTTCAGTGCAGTCATTGGCTTTTGGGGAGGATCCTTCTCCGAGGGCTGAAATAACACCACGTTGTGCTCTTCATGTACCACAAACTTTACACATCGGCTGTTAAAGCTGCAGCACAGACCAAAAAAAGAAAAAAGGATTTGACAGTGAGTGCTGACTCTAACAGAGAAAAAGCACGTTACATTTAGAGCACTGTCACTGTAATGTAAAATCCAATATTACCCAGAACTCAGTATCTAGGTAGATAACTTGCTTATTACTGATAGTTACTTGTTCACTCAGAAACCTTTTCTGGAATAGGTTTTGACTATATGAACTGATACAAAGCTTTCCCTGTTACCTGAATGTTAATACTGCAAAGCTGAAAGTGTCAATACCTGTGCAAGCCCACAGTCGTCAGCCAAAATGGACAGAGAGCTGGGGTGGGGGGGAACAGACACCCTCAGCATCTGAACTGGGGCTGATACTGGTCCAGCACTGAAGCAGTGTATACTTAAATACAGCAGGGAGGGCCTGCTCAGGCTGCTGAAAAGCTTGTCCTTAAGATACAGGGGCTGAAACATCAAATGGTACATGGTTAAAGGAAGCACCTGCCTCACACGGACCTGGCACCTGGAGATGCAGCAGACTCCAGACATTGCCTTTGGCTTCTGAAAACAGGCAAAACAACATGCTACATAGGGAGTGCTGTGCCACACACCACAGTGGTTTGAAAACACAGCTGGTGGTACAGGGAGCTTTTCCCCAAGGGCTCACCTAGCTTGTACTGATGCTCAAATGAGTTTTGCCATCGGTTTCCGCAGAAGCAAGTTCAGTTTTCTGAGGGACCAGGGGGTGGTAGCTGTGTGTGTTTGTCCATCACAGTCAGCTGGGACACCTTTGGCCCCTCAGTCTCCTAGGCTGGGATATTGCTATGGATCAGAGAGTCTGTGTCACTCACACTGAGCTAACAGTAGGTACCTGCAGAGTTCCCTTTCTGTGAACTTATGTTATCAAGATAGTAGTTTGATTTCTGTATGAGTAGCACTTTTCAGGAAAAGTGATGTGTTACTACTATAAAGTTTCACTTGTCTGTCAGATTGAAAAGTCTGCTGTGTGGGGAAAGACAGACAGACAAGGAGAAAGAAATCATGAACTCCTCTAAAATTGAGTTTTCTCTTTTTTTGATGGGCTGATTTTCCCTATCTGCAGCAAGTGAATCAGACAGACTCTGCTATGGCTTTCACTGAAATAATCTGGATAATAAATGGAGCCTTTTTTGTAATATACAGAGTTCTGCAGGCTATGCAAAAGTTGCTGGGAGTGCATTTCTTCACCCCAGAATGTAGTAAATGTTGAATTATTTTATTTACCTCTCTGCTTTTAATCGGTTAATTCTATGCCAGTTATTTGTGGGTGGGAGAAAAGGAGGATATATAAAATACATCCTAATCAGTCCTTTAATGCATTTTTAATTTTCAGCACAGACATATTGCTGCAGGAAAAATCAATCTTATTTCTAAAAGATGAGAAAATAGATTGATTGTATCTATTTCTAGAGGTATTTTTCTTGCAGTCACAAAATGTGAGTTTTCTATTTCCAACCTAATCTGATTTTTTTCCTAAGTTTTTCTTCAAAGAAAGTTTGAGTATTTAATCTCTCTATCAAAATAAATTAGCTTAATGCCCCAGAGAATATCATATCTTCAGTTGTAAAAGTCAGAAATGTTAAAAAATTAAAGCAATTTGAACCATCAAAGCATATTAAGTGAAACTAAATTTCATCACTTCAGACCCACAACGTATTTTATGCAGCTATGTTTTAACCTGTAATGCAATGTGTAGGAAATATTTAATGATTCTGGCAAAAATTACTCTAATTATCTGTTTGGAGAGCTTGCAGAGGTACCAAATAAAATATTTGTCCTTTAGCTTCCTGAAAACTTGCGACCTTTCTGGCATCAAACATTTCCACTTCCGCGTCTTTTCTCTACGCACCCGCCTGTCTACAGGACTCTAAGTTCTGCAGATAACTCAGGGCAGACACCAGATGCTGAGCATTACTTGAACAAAACCTCAAACATTTTCTTTAAAAACATTTTGTTTTCTGGGTTGCACTGTTCATTCACCTTGAATTCCTCAAAACCCATGAGTACAAGGAGCTAGGTGATTTGGTAGATGTAGGAAGAGGAGGAAGTTATGCAGTTGTCCTTCAAAATGAAGAGCACTCCATGGTCCATTTTAGTTATTTCTTCTATCAAAAAGCTGTTTCCATTCACTACTGTTGTTTTCTTTTTCCGCATTATGAATACAACCCTGTACCAACAAATAGCAGAGATGGAAACAGGGCTGAAATTTGTGGCTAATTTCAGTACCTGACCTGGTGCAATGAGCTGCTAACCTCAGCTGGAGCTTGGACCAGCCTAAGTTGCTGACAGCAGCTCCCAGTACACACACAGGCTTTTGGTCACTGCTTTGTTTATGAGCTTCCACATTCCAATTGTCCTAATCCCTGATCCTGTGATCTGACCTATGTAGACCATAATGAAGGTGCCAAGTCCTACTGATGACTGAGTTTTGGGTTAAAAAGCTGCAGTAATGTTGACTATGAAGTGCTTTGGTGCCTTCTATTGATTGTCTTTGCACCTGCGACAAGGTGAAAATAACATCTGAGAAATCACATGCAGCACTGACATCTTTCCTTAAACAGCTCCTGGTATTTGCAGTGGGGTTTGGTTTGTTCATTTGTCAGCTTTTCTGTAGTACTTCCTGTAAAGGTTTTGCCTTTAATCTATTGCTAAAATAAGGATTTTTCTTGTTGACATACTTCCTCTTCCCCTTTTCATACGATGATAAAGCAGATTTCAGTGGGTTTCTTCTTGCATTCCAAGACACAGAAAGGTGTGCACGACCACTGAGCCAGTAACAAAATGGAAAAGAAGCATGCTTTTTTGAAGGGGTGGCACAAGTTATTAACTAACTGATGACCTGCGGGAAATGTGCAGAAAAGTAGAAGAAAATTAATGTGGAACTTTACCTAACTGTAGTGTCATTTTTTGTAGGAGGTTTTCTGCTCTGCTTAATTTTTAGTTATGTCCTGTGGCAGTAGCTGGTAATAACAGTATTATTGAGAAATATGTATTAGTCTACTACATTGAAAGATTATTAGAAAACCTCACAAAACCATACAAAAAAACCCAAACCCGAAAGTCCTCAAAACAATTGTGCTGTATTCTTTACAGCATTTGCAATACAGTGTTTGTATCCTTTGAAGGCTAGAAATCAGTCCGGCACTGTATTTCCAAATGTCCAAAATTATGAAGCGTAGGTGATAAAACTCTCTCAGAATTTCACCTTCAGTCGCTTAGGATACATGAATAAAAGGAATTAATTTGAAGGTGGTTCAGTGGGCTCATTGGAACTGGATAAACTGAGGTGAATTAATGTCCTGTTGTCAATAGACTGGAAGGGCTGAACACCACTTGTGTTTTTAGGATCCATTGGACAGTAAGACACAGAACTCAATATAGCAAAAAAAGCTTTTATTTATTATTGGCTTTCCTCATTGGGATAGCTTGAAACCTGTGTGGTGGATAGGACAGTGAGAATCAGGAGTTGCTGTTGGCGACTTAGATGGAGTGTTCTCCTTGTTTTATATTGTAAAGGTGGTTTTCATCCTACTTTGAGGGACAGCCAGAGGGTCTGGAGCATGAACACATCCTGTTCATTGCAGGTTTTCTGTAAAATGACATTTCTGAACTGAAACGATTTTATCATACCAAGAGCTAATCCTAAGAGGTCTGTGGAGAGTTTTCTGTTAAGGCAGCGAATGAGTTCTTGCTGTATAGAACAAGTACGGGATGATTTTGGTGTTTGATTGTTGTTAGTCATGTTAATTGTTGTATGTTTTTCATATCTCTCAGCCTTAAAATCCCTTTTCCTGAGTTTCACATGCTTTTTTAAATGAATGAGCACCGATTCTGTCACTGAGTCTTTAGCAGTGAACTACACACGCAGGAACCCGCGCTTCGACTCTGAAAGTTGTGGCAGTCCACTCACCAGTAATACTGGTGCAAGTGCAGTCACCCAAATGTTCCAGGCAACTGTAACCTGGGACTTCAATTCCAAATGAGCCCTAACTATTTAATCTAAAAAAAACAAGTTAGTGTTTGCGTATCTAACCTTTTCTTTGCAAACATTTGTGCCTCACTCCTCTACCTGCTCGTCAGAAGAGCACCAGCTCCAGCCCCTTGTGGTGCTTTCCTTCAGTCTGTGCCAGCACGTTCTGTCAGACCAGTTGTGCTCTGCATCCCCTGCTCATTGTCTGACACATCAGGCATCCAAGCGTTTTACAAGCAGAATAGGGTCATTCATCCTTACTTCACTCAATCCAATACGTTCCTGTTGCAAAGGATTCTGTTTCATAAAACATTTAGTAACCTGTGCAATTTCTGATAGAGATATTGGGGTGAGCATGCTTGTAATTCGCACTACCTTTAGTCACAGAAACTTTATTCTGTGCTACAGCCACTGTTTAATTGTTCCCAGGGTTGTCTTCTGTATGCTGAACGCTCGGTTATATAGTCAGCTTTACTTATTTGCTGAATGCTATTCTGGGCATGTCTTAACTAGATAGAAGATTTGTATTTGCTTTCTCAACCTGGAGAGTCAGGGAGCGAATGTCATGACATAATTCTAAATATATGAGATGTCATTGCTTAATGAAAGCCTGAAAATGCCACACAAATGTGATTTCCTCCTCTATTTTGCTGGAAATTATGGTTGGTTGAGGCAATCAGGATCCAATTTGAGCTCTGTAAATTGGGTTCCTATAACTGATACCAAAATACCTAAATAGAATAATGAAAATGAGAATTCTATTTAAAATGTTGTGCATAGGTGGTTTACTTACTCACACTTGAGTACAGTAAAATTAAAATTATTGTGGTTTGGGTTTTTTTAATCCAAGGGTGTATGTTAGCTCAAATGTATGTAAATCAAGAAAATTAATTTAAAATCTTTAGTTATTTCGTCAGTCGGCAGGTACATAATATGTGCCACAGAACTGAAGGGAGTAACCATTGGTAGTATATGAGTAATTGCAGTAGCTACCAGTTAGGTGAAAGTAGGTGAAAAGCAAGGAGTTTGGCTTCTCTAAGGGTGTCCTCAGTTTTCTGTGTTGAGCCTGTATCCTAGACAATCACCTTGTGCCAGAAGAACACAAGTCAGTCTGGCAGTTGGGAAGTGGTGCCCCCACACTATAGAGGTATCCGTGGACAGATGATAATTTCCAGTTTTCTTTACTCCATTACTTATTAGAATGTCCAGGAGTTTATACCCTTCCCATTCTTCCCGCCTCCTGTATCGCTCTAGGTCTTTAAAGAAGGAGAAATGATCCTACGGAACCCGGCTGCTGTTTTTACAAGGGTTCTGTTCTATAAATCAGTTGGAGATAAGATTAACTGCAGCAAGGGCTTTTTCTGGAGAACCCTTAGAAAGGCACTGCACCCCCGATGGACCCCAGTGACATGAGATGCATGATTACTGTAAAGAATTGATGGAGGAAAGATGGTGTGCTTAACATGGTTGCTTGATAAGGAGTGTCTTTATTTGTGATACACATCAGTGGGAGATGTAGTGTCATTGCACAAGATATGGAACTGAAATCTGAGATAACCTCCATTCTGTAACATATTGCAAAATGTGAGGTTAGAAGTACAGCACAGTGAAAGGAACACTATCCAGATGGCATCGTGGTGACAGGCTTTATATCAAAGACCAGCTGAGACAAAATAAGAGCGGGCAAGAGAGGGCCTCTGAAAACCACTGGTGCCTGTTACAGATGTAATGTAACTCTGTCTTTATGGGGAGAATATATTTGCATAAATTCATTGATCAATGATTTTGCTAATCCTGCAGTATTCCAAGCATGTCCCAGCAAATTGATGAACACTTCTATCAATCCTCAGTGTGGGTGCCTAATTACATTACGTGTTTAGAAAAGATGGATTTTTCCCTTCCTGAAGCATATGTAGTAGTTAAGTGCGGTGCTCATTCACCTTTCCTGCTCCCATTAGGTTGGAGGTTTTTTCCCTTTCAGAATAGCCCGGAGCCATGCAGGCTGCAGAACTTATCAAGATAAGAGCAATGCCAGGTTAGAATTATTAGTTTTATGAATCACTGTCCAATATGCTTTTTGAGGAAGTCTGGGTTTATGGCTTGTGTAGTGCAAGCCCTTCGCTGGTGCTGCAGTCACTGCTCCGAGAGACTCCAAAGTCAAAACTCCAGAGACACAGAGATTTCTGGCAAACCTTCTCTCCCATGATACTGTTTCATTTGCATGCTCTGCTCATCTTGTGACCTGCCCTCCCTCCCCTTTGACTAATACAGTTTCTTCATCAGTAATATAAAAGATGTAGAACAAGCATTTTGACTGTTGAAAGTCAAATGAATGTGAACGACTCAATCCAGAGGACACTCAACTGTATATTTAATGCAGACATGCAGCTCGGCACCTTAACCAAAAGCTGAGCTGAAGAATATGATGGGAATTAAACTCCTAGCAGATAAAGCTGAGGTGATGACAGAATTCTGAGTGAAGGTAACAGTTCAAAGTAGATGAGTAGTTGTTTTATGCCATGATTTGGAAGTTGCTGTTGATTCAGCTCCCCAGAGCAGCTGGATGACAATCCTTGGGTAGCCGGATGGAATCCTGTCAGCATTAATAAGGCCTCTTTGGCTGGGGGGAGGAGGCTGCATGCCTGCATGGCACACGTTTCTGTGACACCAGTATCAAATATACCAGGATGTCCTCAGCCCATCTGTGACACCCTTTGGGGTCCAAAACTGTTGGTGACTCTGGGAAATCCTGCCTGCTCTGTGGTCAGTCACCAAACAGGAAAAATTGAAACAGATAATGTTTCAAAGCACATAATAGTCACTGTCTTTTTTCCCTGAGTGCAATGAAGGGTATTGTATATGACCTATAGGGTATGAATGGTTTGTCTTTTTCAGCACTTGCTTTTGTCTCTCTGCTGTGCTAGTAGAACAACACAGACAAAGGCTTTGTGCTGCAGCCAGTCTTTCTGTGAGAGAGGACTCCAAAGTCTGGTTTCTCCTGAAAGAGAAGGTACAAATATGATGGGAGCTCTGTATAGAAAAATTGTTGGTCTACCACTTCAGGCATTGTGTCAGATATTTAACCTTCAGCTGCAGCTGCTGGGCTCAGCATACTACTTATTAGCAGTATCCAATATTTTTAGCTACAACACTAACGCTGTCTGTAATAAACTGGAAATCAAAACAGTAATGTGTAGTTAGCTTATAAGTGGTTACATCTGCACCTGAAAAAATGCATAGGTAGAGGCTTCTGATCAAAATAAATCAAAATCTAAATCAAATAGTGTCTTTTTTCCTGCAGTTTACAAGGTTATGCATATAATGTAAATATATATGTGTGTGTAAGTACATATGATGAGAAGAGCGTGTATGTTATGGTTAGATCAGCAAGGTAATTGTAAAAACTTTTAAAAGAAAGACATATGATTATCATAAATTTCTTTATATGGATACCCAGTTCTGTGTTTCAGAGAATAGAAAATTTAAGAGCTGCATTAAGGGTGGAAGTATAAAACAATTTCAAAGTAATTTGAAGCCAAATAATCACAATCTCTATATTAATTTAGTTATGGTAAATGAAGCAATTTCATGTTAACTGGCTGGATACTTTTGAAATGGAATTACATTTCTTAAGTTTCTGTTTTGGGGTGAATAACTCAAATGCATTGTTTTAGTATGTATGAGTGATGGATGACATCTGCAGGTCCTTAGAAACAAACACTGCAGGGTCATCCAGAAACCTTTTGTTGTGCTGTACCATGTTGCTCTTGAGTACTTTAGGGATACCTCAGGAAATAACTTAGTCAGTTGAAAGAGCATGAAATGAGGTGGCTATGTAAAGGCATTGAAGGAAACAGTGGATGGCAGTGCCATTAAAAGTGCAGTCATTCCTCCTGTGTTCATGGTGCTGGATGGTGTGAGGTGTCTGTGGTTTGCAAGAGCCAGACTGTGGCTGAGATTGGGGTTTATCTAAGGGTCAAATAGAAGAGAAAATTGTGGAAGTTGCTTTGATGGCTGTGATAAAGCGATGTAGGAGCATCTACCGACCAAGGTCTTTGTTCACCAGGTTGGTGATTTAATTTGCTTTTGCATCTTTTGCCATTAGATTCTTAGGTTGTGTCTGTCACCACAAGTGCTTTGTTGGGAGAAGGGAGGGTGGGAAAGCGGCTCTTGTCCATGGCTTTCAGCTTTGGACTTGGCTCCTGCGATAGATAAATTGCCGCAATGCAGCATCTCTGCGACGACGCTTGAAGGCCGCTGAGAAGCCCCTGTTGGTGCAAGAGGAGGCTTGGGCTGGGCGGGCTCTGGGAGGGGATAGTCCCCTCCGTGAGCACCCGAGCTTCTGACTGGCTCCTTGGGCAATTTCAGTCATGTCTTAAAAGGGTTGGGTCCGGTTTATCTGCGAGACACCCCGTCTTCCCATCCACGCCAGGGCGGTAGCGATCAGGTGAGGCACTTCAGCGAAGACTTAGGCTGAAGCAGTTAGGACAGACCATCCACAATGGCAGTTAGGTTTTATTTTGTATGCAGGCAGATAGTACAGAGAACAACTGTAAGACTCCTTTTATTTAGCGACTTCTTGCGCTTGTAGGACATTCCTGAACAGATCATGAGGGCTTCAAATTTTTCTCTATGTATATTTTATTTTGCATTTCTTTTTTACTCTGTGGACTGAACGCAAATGAAACACCGTGAGTATTTACTATTCGAATTGTTATGGTTTCTTAGCTGTATTGCATACGCATGCATGAATATAAGCAGGTATTGGTGGTGTTTGGGAGAAATTTAACAATTGGAAAGGTGCTTTTAAACATATCAACCTTTTTCTTGTGTGGTGCACACAAGCGCTAATATATGGAAAGAGAATCCTGATGGAAAGCAGATCCCTTTCCAGTTTCACCAAGAAACATGTAATTGCCCTTGTCTAGGAGCTACATGTTGTCTTTGTTCTTTCAAAACATTTCTTTCCTCTATGAATGTAATTTTTCCTTAGCAACTGTTCATACATGCAAGTCTAAATTTACAGAATGTGTATATCGCACATTCCCTATTTCATTCATGTGGATTTATATTCGTCTATGTATTAGCCTTCATGTCCAGCATGTTTTCATTGCAGGCAGGGGCAGCACATACTGCTAGAGTATAAGATTACTCCACAAATGTGGTCTGTATCTCTTGCATTTTGGGGAGGCACTTATGACTGTAAAGGTGAGGTTCCCTCTTCAAAAGCTTTGTGTCGTTTCCTTCCTCTGCTGTTGAAAGCTGAGAATTGCCTTTGTGATTCCATGCAACACCATGCCCATCACGCCTTTCAGGGCGTTTTCCGCTCCTCTCTCCCACTGGGAATCCCAATCGTCCTGGGAGCCAATGGCACTGAGGCACTGGGCTCCTGAAATCAGAGGGCTGCTCTGACAAGAGGAATGAGAGGCGTTATTTTGCCTACAGGACCTGGTAGGTCTGCCATGGGGGAGGAATGGGAACCAGGGGCTCTGGCAGCCTGGTCTCCATGGATGCCTGTTCCCAGCCTCCTTAAAGACGTTAGCAAAACCTTTGGCACTTGTATCAGCCACTCAGGCTGAACTGCTGTGGTGCCATTTCTGTTCCCTGTAATAGTTATACAAGAGTAATAGACATCAACTCAAGCAGCTGCCTGCTGCATCCCTGGGTTTGGCCAGCTCATCTCTCCCTTGGTCCTAGTGGCCACCATGGGACCTGCAGGAACCCGCAGTGCCGCATTGCGGCACTTGATGAAGTCGCAACAGAATGGCACAATGACCGCCCCAAAGAGAGTGGATATTGTCACACAGCCCCTTACAATGTCACTTCCTCCACCTCTGAAAGGAGGGTTGATTTTTGTCTGCCACTTGGAATGGCTTTTCTGTTCTGGGGTGTGTTACTCTGAGTATGAAAAGAATATGTTCATTATGGTAGGGAAGACTATCAAAACAGGGGCTTTTACTGTAACGTTATAGCATTAAGGTTGCACTGTACTCAAATTAAAACACAGTATTGAAGAATGATGTTGTTCCCCTCTGATCCAGATTTAATCAGTTTCTTTAGAATTTCTTTTGATGGAGTCCTGTAAGAAAACTGCAACACTCAGCTGACTGAATGCTGAAACCTTTTACCTTGGACATCATCATTCAATACCTTCGGCCTGAACAAATGGCACAAATTGCTTGCTCCTTTCAAATTATGGAGTTGGACTGTGTTAGTTTGAATTGGATTGTGTTTATAAGACTGCTTTAGCTTCAGAAAGGACTAAGCAGAAACAACTGTTCAGGCAGGAACTTGAGAAAGCTGTTGTATTTTGCTGAAGTACTGATGCGTCAAACTTAAGGCTTGTATGATCTGACTCTTGTTGATTCTTTTTCATCCTTTCCATGAATACACTCTGGAGGCTTTCGGCCCTCTGTATGCATCAAAAACCCAATCCAGTTTCCATTGATTTTGGCAGCAGAACAGAATCCATAAACTACAGTACCTGACGTGCATGCAATTGGGTACACCAAAAGAAAGATTGCTGTATAACCTGGGAAAGAAATAAATAGAAATTCCTATTAATAATTTAATTATATTGTTTATTGAACAAGAGATTTTCAAATGAATCTACTACACACATCGTGGGTGAGTTGAAATTTATACAATTATATTTTTGATCACTGTGGCTCCTGTGAAAACCTGCACCTAAATAAATAGATTGCAGGGGCTAGATTCAGTCCCTGCTGAAATCAGCAGCAGGAGTTTCTCTGAGTCCAGTGGACACTGGTCTGGGAGTGATGATAATTGGACTTGTTCCCAGTGGTTCTAGGCAATAATATCAGCCCTGGAAATCAGCTGCCATAGAGAAACATCAAAACCACCCTGATGATGTAGAATATTTATTCAGTGTTTGCACAAATACTTTTCGTTCTCTGAGTCCAAATACTTACAGAAATTTATGGATGTAATTGGGACATAGAGCCACAGCAGTCATTCCCAGTACAGCGTACTAAAAATGTGCAGCCTTTGGGCAAAGACTTGTGAAAATCTCTTGATTCAAAACAACCTAAAGGCAGTGTTTCTGGGGCCATATTTGAGTTTAGAAAAACTACTCATTGGAGAGTCCTTAATTTAAAAATAAAGCAGTGGGAGAATAATTTCAGCCCGTGTTTTTTCTGTTTGCACCAACGCTTTTATAACTAAAATTTCCATTCAGGCTGAATTGAATTTGTATTTTCTGCCTAGAATTAGAATGTCATGTAAAAGATTGAAAAGCTGATTGGAATTTCTCTAAAAAGCTTTTTCAACTCTCTCTGGGCATAGGTGTTAGAAAGATTGGGGGCCGCAACGGGTACCTGTATTTTATACAGCTGGTAGAGGCAATTTGATTGTGTGGGAGAATAGATATGTCTTTCTGTATGTAGAAAGAGCAGCCTTTCTTGAGCGCAAGCAGTAAGTCATTTCATATAAGACCACATGAATGACATTCTTGACTTAATATCTAACAAAGTTCACAACCTAAATGAATCGTGTAGCCTCATTCTCTGTATAACCTTTATTATATTGTATGTTACCTTATCTTGGCTTAGCTCATCTTACTTTATTTTATCCTATTCGATTATTCTATTTTCTCCTTTATCTTGGTTTAGCACATTTTATTTATTTGCGTGTCAGTAAGTAAGTAAATTCAGGCATAATGATATGTATGTGCACTTGCAATGTAAATGCGGGGCTAAAGATAACACTAGGAAGGTTTGAGCATTAGTCACCAGCATCCTTAATTTAATCCCCGCTTCTGTACACACGACAACACAATCTTTGATTGTACAGACCTGTAGGGGTTTTTATGACCTCTTTTAGCTATTCACACATATTCCTAGTCCCAATCTCTTTGCCCAACCATTTTCTTAGCTGCAGGGCCTGTCGCTCCATCTCCTCTGCCCTTAGCCTCAGCTCCTGACCTTGCCAGTCCCAGAGACTCCAGCCAAGACACAGCCAGTCTCTAGGGAGAGTTAATGCAGCAATTAGAGGACTTAAGTTAATATGCCCTGAGGTGACCACTGTGGGCAAATGTGATCACTCTGCTTCTTGCCGGCTGACAAAACAGGCATTTTAAACAAAGAGTTTGTTATTAGAATAACACAGTTTCCCCAAAGCTTGATGGTTTTGAAAGTTTTTGAAGCACACTTCTTCAAGGAGGAAAAAGAAAATCTGCCATAAACATGTCTTTTATAATAAGCTTAAATAGTTAAAATCTAATAGTTACATGCAAATTAAACTCAGCCACAGAATGGGAAGAATCAGACAGTTGTAGCAGTGAACACTGCTGGCTCATGCTAAGCTTATTTATTTTATTTTTCATACATTTCTAAAAAGAACATTTTCTTTCCTCTGTATCCTTGAGACTAGTGATGTTTCTGTTGCCAGCTTCCCAAGTTAACAGTGCTAGAGCCTCTCTGCTGTGATGAGAACCTGCGGAAACCCATCAACAAGACTAGTGCTGGAACAGAAACCACAAATTGGCAACTAGTTATTTATTTCGGTGGATTTTACATGTCACCTGGAGACTATTTAGAAGATTATTTGCCTGGGCTAACATTGTGTTCAAAAATAGCCCTTGTATAGTGCCAGCTCATTTCAGAGTTGGGTACAAATATTGAGACAAAACCCCAGCTGTTGCTGTTTGTGCTGCTAGTTTGAGGTGTCAGATCAGAGCTCTTCTGCTCTATGATGTCAGTGAATAAAGCCCCTTGTGAGATCATTGTGTTTTCTAACAGTGGAGAGTAATGGATTGATCAGTGCAGCATCAGTTGCTTTCATTATATGCCCACATGGTAGCTGTAGGCTTTAACTTAGAGTCTGTGGGGAGATCAAAGCATTGAGAGCAAGAAGCACTCAGGGCTCACCAGAACCCTGTAGAGATCCAGCTGAGGTTTGGACCTTGCATAAGGAGCCAGTCCTGGATGCCTGTAAAGTCAAGGGTGAGGCCTGTGCTCAGTGCTGAGGGATGGAGTGCCAAAGCCATTTTGCTTTTTCATCAGAGGCCGTGAGAAACAGTAAATATTTACTTTCATGCAAATTCCTTCTGACCTGCATGAAAAACAGCTCTTTACAGCTATTGAAAATACAGCTCCTTCTACCCTACAGTCTCAATGTTAATTACAACCATTACAATACAGCAGTGTATAAGATCCAACTCTTGGTTTTATTACTAAAAATATATCTAGATTCACAATTGATAAAATGCCCCTGCTGTCAGTTACATTAGGTGGGACACAAGGGCTGGAAGGGGGCAGAAGTCGTCCTGTGTTGTCGCAGCCCAGGGCAGGAGCATCGGGTGCTGTGCCAGTCCTGCCAGGGATATGGTCAGTCTGTTGTCACTGCTAATGCCTGCACACCCTCTAACAGGGGTTCTCTGCATTTTTCCTGTAACATTTCCCCTGTACCTAATCAGAATTCCCTCTTCTGAAACTTAAACCTCTTACTGCTTTGCTTAACCCTTGTTGAATACAAGGAACAGACAATTTGTTTTCCCTTTGCAATGGCTTTTTATGTAGTTGGAGAGAAGTTGAAGAGCAAGTGCTGTGAATCTGCTAATGTAGAGGTCTGAGGTTCTGTCACTTTTAAAGTTTGCTGCTAATGTAGTCACCCAGATTCATGTTTCATCTCTAGTTATTTCACACAGACCCCAGGATCTTTTCTGTATGTGCATAAATACTGATGGAGGTGTCTAATCTGGCACGGAGTCAACAGGTTCAGTCCACGTGTACACTGTGAAAAGATTTCTTCATGTATTTTCATTCAGCAACACCCCACTCCCCCCAGAGCCTTGCAGAAGTTGTCTGTCTGTCTCTGCAGGGCCAGGCTGTGGTGTTCCCTCCTGAGCCCCACTGGCAGCTTGGGCTGAGCTACTCGGTCTTTTCTGCATCCATTCACCCACTTCTGAACAGAAATAACATTATCAAGAAAACTATTTACATGAGAGGCTTAATTATGCTTGAAGATGCCTTGGTTAAGCCTTAATAAATTTTCCAGTCTCATTTACTGGATGTATGGTTGCACTGGGGATAGGAAGCCTGGAAACCATGGCAGTTCTGGGAGAAGCAGTAATCGAGGAGTATGACAGTAATTCACTCTTGGGAATGTTACCAGGCTGCAGATGCCCCATTTGCAGCTATCCATTGCATGCACATAGATAATAATCTTGCATTAGGCCCAATTACATGGTGTTACGGACACACAACACATGGATTCCACACACAGCCAAGGAGCATACAGTGATAAAGCAGTGCTGTAATTGAAGGAGACAGAAGGAAATGTTAGACTTATTAGTGCACCAGTGCCACAGCGCCTGAGATGCCTGCTCCCACCAGCCTTGCCCACCCGCTTCTCTGCTACTTTCCAAGTCTCACTTTCAAAATGCAGGTTTATCACAGGGTGAAGCAACTCAGCACCTTGTTATTCCCACAATGTGTTGAGAGAGTTTTGAGCAGGAAGAGGAAATGGACGTCACTGTGTAACTTTAGAATCGAGCCCATACACACATAGAATTGAGGACTGTAGTTTGCAGGCTTCCTGCTATCAAATCATGTATGTTAGAAACATGTAAAGAATCTCTGGTGTCCAATTGTAAAAGACATTCAAAGCCAGAAATACAATGAATGAGCTGGTGCCTTTTCAGTCCTCTTTCTCCATTTACCTATCAGTAAATGGGTCTGAATATTTCTTTCTAACTGAGACTTCTGCAAATGCTGCCATGTCCCATGATCAGCTGGATGTGACACAAAAGCAGCCTGGCATGTATCAAAAAGCTGAATGGCCAGCACAGCAGACTTCCAGTAACTATGGTAGATGCTTATTAAGGCTTGGGGAAAAGTGTTAATCAAAAATTTAATCTACCATATAATTTCTGAATTTGATTAGCTGTTTGTGCTAATCGGCTGCCCAAGTGGAATGTGAAGAGGGAAATCAGTCTCTGTTACCATCAAAAAACAAAGGGCATCTTCAGCATGTGGCATGTTCTCCCCTTCCCCTTTCATTGTAATCCCTTCAGATTGCAAACAAGAAGCATGGCTGTGGATGTTGTAATGACTCACAGCTAGTAACCTCTGTACGTTATGCCAGATGCCTTGTGTTTAGGAACATGGACGTTTGCATGGTGTCTTTTCTTTTGGCCAATGCTGAAATAAGATGTGACAGCTTTTGTTAAGCTGGGATGTAGCAGGTGGTATTGTCACCAGTGTTATGTGTTTAACAAAAACCCCAAGTCTCTGACGTATTTTTTCACTTGAAATGTGACTGGAAAGCATGAAGACAGTTACTACTTTACAGTGTACTTATGGGAGTACTAATCAAAGAAATTAAATAGTTAATGTTTCAGATAATTTTGTTATGTTGTGTAACTTTCCTGACATCATTGCCAGAAGACCCTTTTGGTTCATGTCTAGTACTTAACTGGAACTGAGTGGGTAGATATATGGGAATGAAGGTAGTATTGTTTCAGATGAGTAAGTCACCAGGCATTCTGATATTCATTATATGCTCTTAATTATGTCATTAATTGAATTCCAAGTAAGAGAAACAAAATCTCTGTGTACTCTGTAATTTACAGAGTTGAGAATGTTTCACTATTGATCTAACAGCTGGGGATTTCTGCTCTCTCAGTTAGTCCAAGGAACATGAGAGCATGCTTGGAGTTTCTGAGTTTGTAAACTAAAATACTTGTATTATTAGTATGGTTCAAAATCTAACCCCTTTCCTTCTTTTTTTTCCCCTAAATTACCTTCCAAAGAAGTTGTGTCATTTCTTCTAGCATTAGGAGTATATACTTCTTCTGACTCTCACCTAGTCCTGAACACCTGTATTCCTATTCAAGAGGGTAAAGAAAAAAGTAAAGAATAATCCATAACTATTACTTAAAAAATGCACACAGATGACAGTCATTTCTAGGGGTTAATGATTTTAGTGTAATCGCATTGCAGTGATGTACATGAATCGAGCAAGTCAGAAGAGAATAGAAATGCAACTGCATGTAGGTAAATTTGCACAAGAAGTTAGAGGAAGGAGATAGGCAATTGTTTTCAAATGCTGGCAGGATTGCAGACTGAGCAGTCTTTCCTTTAAAAAGGTTTGATTGGTAGGGGCTATAAATCAGCTTTATTCTTCATAAGGAAGAAAGCAGCTCCATGCGTGCTTCTAACCAGTTTGGGCAACTGGCAGAGGAATGAGTTAGTAGAGCAGTTCCTCTGGGGTTGTAAATTGAAGTCAACAGGACTGTGACAGTTCATACTGGTGGAGGATGAACCACCTCCGAAGACTGCTGATCCCATATTATGTATCTTCCAAGTAGTCCTTGGAGGATCCTTAGGACTGCTGCAGTCTGCTTCTGCTTAGCTTGCAAGATTTGACAAGGATCAGAGCCCAAGGTGGGAAGTTTGCTGTCATAAATAATATTGTCTATAACCTCAGTTTCCTGATTCAGCATTTTGGGTGTGAATAGTTTACAGGGAGAGGACTTCTAAGTGAGAGGACAGTGCTTTTTTAAGGGACAAGGGTAGATTGGGTTCTGGAAGACATGGGAGGTATGAAGCTGGGGAGAACTCTGTAGAATGGAAGTTCTCCCACGAGATGTTGGAGGAGTTGGAAGATTCTTGAAGTTTGCTGTTTCTAGCAGCTTCCTGGTGTTTGCATGTCTGTTTCTCTGGATTTGAGACATAGTTGGATCAAAATGAGTCAGGGGCCTTGGAGCCACTAGCAGACAAGTGAAGCAGGATTTATTTGTTCCCTTCGTGTGTCAAGAATGTCCCTGTGTTGTGCCCCTACCCCTGGCAGGAAACAAAACCTCATTGCTGGGAAGGCTTTGCGTGCTTAGGAAAGCTTTGCAGAATGCCTCTAGAGCCCACCTCTACCTGAAACCATCTCCATTCAAAATCCATACAGTTCCCGCAGTGGGAGGTGTGTGCCTGGCACAGCCTGCTCAGCAGGGTTAAATTCCTGCAGCTCCTGTGAGGCACAGTTCACTGTCAATTAGTGCCCTTTGCAGTGTTTGGCCTTCTTTGTTCTGAAATAATTGCTGTTATCATAGATGTTTTATTGCCTTCATTATGGTTAACATTTAAATATCAATGAAATAGTGTGCTACTAAGTCATGTGTGCGTTAGCTGTCTGCTAGAGTTATCCCTGAAATTTGTGGCTAAGCAGTACATTAATTCAGCACTGATTTAGAATTCTTGGAAGGAGGGTTATATATTTGTTGATGAATTAGGGCAAACCTTTGCTTATTAGGGGCAAAACCTGAGCCACTCTCATCAGATATTTGAGAGTAGAAATACTCTGTGGTTGGAATAATGTTTTGTCTGCTAAACAGAAATATTTTAAGAGATTTTCAAATACTTTGGAATCATGGAGTCAGACAGCAGAGGCTGACCTTTCCGCATTTGGATGAAGAATTGCACTGGGAGACAGGGATGTGTTCTCTATCCTCTGTGCAGAAGGAAGCTTGCTGTCACGTCCTGTTCTGCCTGAATCCAATCCACGTCCTTCTGAGATCAATGGAAAGTTTCCCTTGAATTCCTGTGGCTTCCATTGACTCCTGTAGTGCCATGCCATGACCTATGCAGACATCAGCTCTGTATGTGATTTAATTTTTATGAGCTGACTTTGCATGTGGCTTTTATTTACCAGTGTATACCTAAAAGCTTCCAAGTGCATAGCTCCTTTGTATGTCACAGGCAGTTGAGGCAGAGGGTGAATTATATTTTTATGTTTGTAGACAAAAAATGGTGGTGCAATTAGAAATTCCATTTGTGAGCCCTGTTTGAGCTTCCCCACGTGCATGTGTAGATGCAAATATCAAATTCAGATATTGAGGGGCGGGTGTGCTGATGTCTAGATGTATGCACCTTATAAGGGTTTTGTTCGTTTGCTGGAATTGTATATGCTTGTTTTCATCATGTCATTGAATGGTTTGCGCTGGAAAGGACCTTAAGGTCATCCAGTTCCAAGCCCCTGCCATGGGCAGGGACATCTCACACTAGACCATGTCGCCCAAGGCTCTGTCCAACCTGGTCTTGAACACTGCCAGGGATGGGGCAGCCACAGCTTCTCTGGGCACCCTGTGCCAGCACCTCAGCACCCTCACAGGGAAGAACTTCTGCCTTATATGTGACCGGAACTTCCCCTGTTTTAATTTGAACCCATCACCCTTTGTCCTATCGAATGGACCTTAAAGCTCTGTCATTCCAGCCCCCATCACTAGCTGAATAAGGTAATCCAGCAGTAGCAATCGTATGACAGAGTGTTTCATTTTGCACCATATAAGCTGCCACAGTGTGTGTGTGTGTGTGTGGGGGGGTGATCATGACATTAGCAGGAGTTCCAAGGTAAAGCTACTCAGATGTACATTGGTAGTCATTGTGTTCACTTCCAGTACGGAAGCCACTGTAAGGTGGTGGCATGTGCAGCTTGCGATGCACAGCTGAGGAAATGACAGGGCTGACAGCTGTAAGAGCTCGCTCGCAGGTTTTCTTCTGAACCTGGCACTATTTCCCTCTTCATCTTATTCAGTAACTTTGTAGTAGACTGTGTTTGGTTCTTTGCGTATTGAAAAATTGAATAGGCAAACCCCTGATTTTGATACCCATTGGTCCCAATGCTTAGCTGCATGTTTCTTGTCCAAATTTTGGCAGCAGCAAGTTTTCCAGGGGATCTGGAATGAATACTATATGTTATACATAAGCTGCAGTGCACTAAGTCCTACAGCTCTTATCAGCCTGGTGTGTGAACGTGTGTGACTTGACTGACACACATCTCTGGCAGCAGATCTGACATGCAGATTCCACCTTTCCAAAACTTTGCTTTTACTGCCATAACTCACTCTGCTCACAGATTTGGAAAGGAAGGGTGATCTTGCTCTGTTGGTGCAGTTTGCTGTCATAGGTATGTCAGTCCCCAGGCTGGCTCCAGATCAGTACTGCATCCGTCTGGTGCAGCACTATGCTGAAGTACCAGCTACCACCCTGCTAACAACGTGGTCATGTTCTGCCCTGCTGGGATGCAGTGGTGCAACACCAACACACTGCCATCAGTGCCAGAGCCTGCTCACACACCCCTCCTGACTGTAGCTGTGTTACCTCCAGCCTCCTCGCTCTGACAGTATGCCTGTGTGTCTTCCTGGGTACCAGAAAAACAGTCTTAATGGGTATAATCCAATTTAGCTCTAATCTGCTGCTGATGATGCAGATGATGGTTTCACCAAGGGATTTCTGGACAGAACTGTAAAAATGTTTTTCAATTAGCAGATGACCAAGAGGGCTACAAAACTTCTGTAAAGCTCTTCAAGAGCTTTTGATTAAGTGTCCTATGTAAATGTATAACATCAGAACAACTATATAGTTCAGGGAAGGGCCACATGCCTTTAGGGTGTTTCAGGAGGTATTTTCCTCAACACAAGCACACAAAAGCACTATCTTCTCCCAGTGTGATCCTGTGGGGAGCTGGGCCCCTTGTATAAAGCAGAGAACACCCCACTGCAGCCAGAGCAGGACCAGCCACGCTGGGACATGGTGTCACCCCCAGCCCTATCGATTCACATGACAAACTGAGCTGCTGTATTTGCAGAATTGGTGCACTTTGAGCATGGCAATTATGCCCTGTTGGAGTGCTTTCCATTTCCTGTGCCATCTTGATAAACTTCATATCTTCTAATTTGCTAGAGAGTCGTTGATATAATTAGGAGCTCCATAGATAGGAGCAGCACACTCAGAAGATGGTAATCGAGTCAGTTCATTTTTCATAAGAAGCGCTCAGGGGGTCCCTACAGCAGCTGGGATCGTTTTCTCTTTAAGCTGTGCTTTTACAGAGCAGCAGAAATCCTTATATGCCTGGGTCATGACATGTTTTATTCTGATCCGTACCACTACCCATATGTTTTTTCATAAGGCAACTAAAGGAAGGGTCCATGTGTTTTCAAAGGGCAATTGGAGCTGTCTGGCTGTGTAAGCTGGCTGTGTTAATAAGCCTGGGCAAGTCAACAGCTCTCTTTTTATGTGAGAGTGATCACTTTAAGTGCAAAGCTTTCACACTGCGGTGTGCCAGTTTGGTGTTCCTCTGCTCCGGTTGCACCAGCTTTTCAAGCAAAGTGGCAGCTTATCCAGAAAGTCTGGATCTGTTCCAGTGGTCAATAAAACCTCATCTCTTGCACTCCTTAGTACTCAGACATGGTAAATAGCAACCTTCAGCTATTCTTATACAGCTGTTGGTTGCATTGCCTTAACAATATCTTTCATGATGGGCTACAAATAGTCTCAGGTATTGGTCAGCATGTTCTTGCAGCTTGCAGCCTGCCAGATTTATTACTGAGAGTTTTAGCAGCTTGGTTCTATAAATGGTGTGTTGGTGATGAAAGGTAAATAATTGATCAATCTATTATTCTCTTTTCTCTTTTTTTTCTCCTAACAGTACTCTCAACAATAACAACATCACCCGCATTCCTGTTACCAGTTTCAATCATATGCCAAAGATCAGGACTCTGTAAGTAATACCTTCAAATATAATAATAATAATAATAACAATAATGATGATGATGATGGTATAAGCCAATGCTTGGATATCTGTTGTGATACTCTTATGTCAATCTCTCCCGCTGTGACCAGTCCACTGCTCTTTCCTGAGGGAGGCAGCCTGCCTGGTGCTGGGCCTGTCCC
>NW_009933265.1:21561-21848 GCF_000696875.1 Nestor notabilis
CCCGGAGGTCCCCGCAGCAGGGACGGGACAGGGACAGGAGGTCAGCGCTGGGCAGGGGCCAGTGGCCGCCCTGGGCAATGCTGCAGTCCTGGGCTGGGGCAGGTCGGGAGCCCTGGTGAGGCCGGGCCGGGCTGTGAAGGTGGTGGGTGCCCTCAGGGCCCTGCAGCGGTTCTTTGGGTTTAAGCAATGAACTTATACTTGGTTTTATCAAGAGTTTTAATTTTCCTGGAAATGAAACTGGCATTTCCCCCCCCCCCCCAAGAAAAACCCAAAATGTGAAAGGGTTT
>NW_009933265.1:21879-65511 GCF_000696875.1 Nestor notabilis
AATCCATAATGTGAAATGTGTTACATGCTGGAACACCATCAAAATTGTAAAAACTGCTCAGATGGATCAAGTTATTTGATTTTCTTAACATCCTGTGCTTAAATCCTATTTCTTCTTTTGAAATTCAGAATACTGATTTCTGAAACAAGAAATTTTTTAAAGAACTTGGAAAAAAAGCTCCTTCTCCAGATACTTTCTGAAACAAAATGTCACTGAATCTGATGTATTTTTTATAAAAGCTTCTCTTACGTCAAATCCATGTTTCTATAGCTGGGTACCATTCCACTGGAAGAGCTCTGATCGGCTTTAGTAGACCAAAATACAAAGACTAAAATTAGACTCTGTGCATTTGTGTAATTCAGACATAGTCTACCAAAAACATTTTCTTTAAATAATTACTTTAAATTTCTTTAGTAAATACACAACTTCAGGAAAAGTCATGTGTAAACTAAGTATCTCTGGTTTTTTCCTCTAAAATCTCAAACTCAACCAAGATGTATTTAGTCCTAAAAGCAAAGAAATAGTAGCCAGCCTGGAAATTTTCTACAGCACCAACAAATAAACCGCCTCAAGGATACTACATAGGCATGTGTAAAATCAGCTTAAGTAAGTTAACAGAACTGAGGAAAAATGGCTTTACTCATGTCAACATGTGTACCATAACCTCTGATTTAAATTTACCTTCTTCGTTAAATGGTGACATTCACAGATCTTAATGTAAGTAATGAAATGGAAATCAGATGTTTGTCTTTTAGGAAAGAATGGATAAAGAGGATGAAGGTGCAGGGTGAAGGTTCCTGGAGTTTTGCCTTTTCTCATTCAGTCACAGTGGTCCAGAAAATTTGACCGGCTTCTTCAGATTAGTCAGTCTTGGCTGTTCCCAGAGCAAAATGCCTTCTGTCATTTTCCCTTTAGTTTAATTTCAGAGATGGCTTTGCATATAGCTCCCTGGGGACTTACACTGACTAATCCCTCTCTGCTGTAATTAAGGAAAAGAAAAAAAAGAAAAGGAAAAAAAGGGAGAAGGAAGTCATAAATAGGATTTATAAAGGGAAGCTTTTTATATTGAATTCTGAGAGCCACATTTTATAGAACACGAATGCTGACCCGCTCTAAAAGGGTTTGCTGGAAATTTAATTTCAGGTCTATGGTTAAAAGGGCAACTTTTGCAAACTTGCATTCATATTCATTCACCTCTTGTTCTGTAAAGGTAGTCTCATCAGTATCAAATGGCATGTTTCAGTCTCTACAGACAGCCACATAGCACGCAGCGCCCTTCCAAGCAGTTCAATATAGGAACTAAAAGCCCCTACATAGTCAGGTGGAAATACAGAAAAATGGTTTTGTTTTCTGTATTTTCTTCTATCTTTTTCAACAGACACAGAGAAGTCATCAAAATAGCAATTGATATAAAAGAAATGCAGGAATGAAACAGCACTTTGTAATTTCTTCAGCTGCTCCTTCATAGTATTTTTTTTAACTCTATCCATCTTAGCACTTTTCACAATTAATACTTTATTAACCATAACAATTAGCAAGATAATATTGCATGGCTACATCTTACTTAATATTTTCTGAATTTCTTCTGTTCAGAATTTAGGCTAATACTGTTTTGATTTAACCGAGTTTTAGGTAAACGGCTAGTAATAACCTAACAACTAACATACCCCTGAACACATCTAAAACTCATCAGGTTTTGTTCACTTATGTAAAATATTTATATAAAGATATTATGGGGGGAGGGAATGTTAATATTCTCCCTAGTTTCTTTGATTTATTTCACTTGATAACCTGTTTCTTCTGCATTAATCTACAACCTCAATGAACAGTTAGCATGAAAGGGGAAAGCAGTCTGAGGTGTCATGGCTGACCATGATCTACTATTTAATCTCTTGGTTGTTGATGCAGATTCAGTCCAAACAGATTATAAATGATGTTTGTTACAGTTTAGTGACTACTGTTTCCTTAAAAAAGGATCATCAGTTTGTTCAGCTTCTCAAGCAGGTTCCCACTTTCAGAAGCTCTTGTAGGGAATCCCTAGTCTGAATGTTACTTACATAGGGACAAGCTCTTTTTCCCACCCAGCTGTGGCATGGTCAGTGTTTAACCTCTGTGTGTCCCTCTTACACACTAGTAAGTGTACATAACTAGTACACACTAGATATCTATTAGCAGGACATTTGGGGTTGCTTATGCTGCAGCTGCTTCTGCTTCTGTGGATAAATAGCTTTTTCTTTGTGGCTCTCAAAACTACCTGCTCATTTAAGAAGAGAGAAGGAAAAGTAAAGAGCATATTCAGCTTGAACATGACCTCTCAAGGGAAAGAAAAATAAAAAGTCCCAGTAAGATTTGAAGCACCTGAAGAAATCATCTTTTCTGTGCTAACCTGTTTTATTTAACTGTTCCTAAGTTTCATTGATCTCTTTGCCTTGATTGCGAGTGACAGGAATTGGTTTTTGTTGATCTGTTTTCCTTTGCTTGAACCAGCTTTATTTATGTTAAAACATCTTCCCCATACCTATTTGCTTAATGGTAAGTGACCTGTTGCCTCTGCATGTGTGAGTGACTGCTGAGATAGGTAATTGCATAATTTCTTTTAGGTTTCTTGTTTAAGGGTAAACTGAAAATGTACCAGTCACTTTTATGCTTCTCATGTTCACAGGGAATTGGTTCATTATGCTTTTGAACTACTGTGAAAAGTCTTTTTGCGGCTGTATTCATTAATATAATTATCAAAAATATATTCTAATTGGCTGCTTTGTTAGCTTGATAGGCCTCCTCTCCAAAGCAAACTGTAGAATATCCACACAAAACACCTGACCAGGCAACGAGGTGCTTAGGCAGGCAGGCTGACAGAGGTGGCACTTTGCAGTGCTGTCATGGGCAACCCCTGACACCAGCGATGCCAATTTAGTGAGTAAAAAATACACCTCTTAGGACTGGAAAGATGCCCCTTTTTGTGAAACTGTGGGATTACTACTCCTGCCTGCCTACATCCATACAGGGGATGCAGGGAATGGCATGAGATGAGCTCCTCTGGAGGAAGATGATTCTCAGTGTCGTTGTTGATTGCCATGGTAGGAAGGGAGAATATTTAGGGGATTTAAATGAAATGCTTACTCTAAACTGGAGTTAGAGCAAAGTCTTACTTGGGATGATTTCTGGCTAGATTATATTTGTTCTCCTTTCTTTGTAAATGTGTTTATTCGTTCTTCCAACCAACAAGAAGTGTTGCAGGCAGATTAATGGTTCATAATAACAAAACATTTCGCTAGAAATCTGACTTACTGCAGTGTCAATTAAACAGCTTCAGAATCCCCAGACACAAGGCTTTCTAGCCATCCTTCTAAAACAGATATGTTACACAGTGCTCCCAGGAGACTAGCGTCTTCCATCCCTACAGGATAAACTCTCAGTTCCAGATCTGTGGTCTTGTACTGTGACTGCCCACCCCAGACATACAAACCTGGGGACTGTCAGCCTGGGTGGTGCTGCTGCTCTGCCGTATGAAGATCTCCCATAGACAGTTGATGTCTTTGGTGGGTGGGCAAGGCTAAATCCTGTGCACACCAGTTGTGTGGGGTTTCTAAATGTAATGCCTGTAATATTAGTGAATAATGCCTTGTCTAACCATTTCTGACAGGATTTTCAGTCTAGTTTATCATTTCAGCTTTGGTATAACACTGCGAATGTCTGACTCATTACAAGGAATGAGATAATGAATATGCTGGGCTTTTGTTTTGACCTAAAGTGTGGTAGCTATTAAAATGACCAGATTTGCTCCCTGAATGCATCATCAATTTGCAGACTTCCCCCCGCAGTGCGATAATGCTTCTGCCAGTCTCTAGTGCCAGGCATGAAGCAGGCTGAGAAGGGAGCTGATGGACAGATCTTCCATTACAAAGGTCAGCCCTCTATTGCTCTGTGGCATCACTCTATCATAGTCCCCTTTTTCATCATGAGATGAAAATTCCTGTCTAGAACCTGCATACTTGCATTAAAGCACCATGATAAAAAGAGCATTGATGAGTTTGTCCAGGCAACACAGGGACATAGAATCATAGTATGGTTTGGATAGAAAGGGACCTTAAAGATATCTCATTCCAACCCCCTGCTGTGGGCTGAGACACCTTCCATTAGACCAGGTTGCTCCATCCAGAGCCCATACTGGCCTTCCAACATAGAGCATACAAGGGATCAATAGCTGCTGGTGTGTGTGGGATTCTCTCCTTCCCCACCCCCCCCCAGGGAGAGAGGAGAATCACCTATTATCCTTTTTTTCAGCCTGGTCCTCGTATTTATGAAGCCATCCTTTAAATGCACTCGAAGATACCACATTATACAGTTATTTCTGACATGAAATCTCAGGTGAAGTGATTACTTGGAGGAATCTTAAATTCTTCATGTTCTTTTCAGTGGAATGACCAGCTCATGAGTACCTGTAGACAGGTCATTATTTAACTTCATTCTTCCAAGACATTTTAAGTAACAGCACTAATTTATATGTGGACATTTGCAAATTATATGTCAATGTAGATAGTCAAGACCTGACTCAATTCTAACCAGTAAAATGCAGTGATCTTGCTTAAATTGTGCTGAAGAGACAGACTTGTTCTTGATTGCTCTGATTTGTGTCTTACGTCTAAAATACTACTGATAACTTGAGGGTTGTTGTGTGTTTTGTAGGCGGCTTCACTCCAACTTCCTGCACTGCGACTGCCACCTGGCCTGGCTGTCGGACTGGCTGCGGCAGCGCCGCACCATCGGGCAGTTCACCTTTTGCCTGGCCCCTGTCAACCTGCGCGGCTTCCTGGTGGCAGATGTGCAGAAGAAGGATTTTGTCTGCTCCGGTAATGCTGCCAACCCTTCATTTATCTATCAGCTGATGGGTTTATATTGATGTTCACATGAAAACAGGGAGTGGATAATTACTATGTTGTGTTTGAATGCCACTCGGTAGCAGTCCTGTTTGGTTTTATTGCTGCTAAACTGTATAGGAGTAGATTAAATTGTTAATGTTTTTCAGCTTTATAAGAATTATTGGATTCCAGTTAACGTTTCAGTTTTGAAATTATGTGTTCTGCTTTAGCACTGCCAATGATATCAACATCAGAAATCAATTAAGTGTGGATAATCTGGTGTTTCTCAAGGGAAGATCTTAAGAGCTGACTGGAATACAAAAGAAAGGAAATAGAAAATGCTAATTTCTGTTGATAAATCACTGGACTATAGAACATGAGCAGATTTTATCCCAGGGATAGAAACAGGATGCTTAGGGAGCCAATGCACTTTGCTGTTCTACAAGCTCATACACTGATAAATGGGGCTGATAATATACAGCCAACTCACAAACCATGTGTCTATATGTTAGGCCTATTCATGAAGTCTCTGGAAGTGCACTTTGCTCTTTCCTTGTAGAAATACATTTTCCTGGAAGAAGGAGAAAAATAAAATAAAAAAAAGAGAGAGGTAAAAATAAAAAGATTGGAAAAAGAAATCTCTGAATTTGGCTGAAAGGAACAGGTCTGGCAGAGGAGATGCATGGCAGCATGTGTGCTCTGGGAATAAAGGAAGAGACCAGGCACAAGTCTGGAGTGAGTTTTGCAGGCAAATGGTAAGTAACACAGGGAGCTTGTTACTAAGTCAGTGTGAGTCCTAATCTTGATAGACTGTGAGTCGTGTGGTATCGTGTTCTTCATCTCTCTCAGCTATAAAGCTTTATCTCTGGGTACAGGGGATGACTAAGGGAAATACAGTACAAGCACTTGTACTAGAAATGTTTTTAGGAATGTTTTTTTTTTATGGTTTCACTTACATATGACAAAGAGAGAAATGACTGTAGTTAAAGAAGAATGATTTGATTGCCATAACTATATCATGGATGTAGATTAATGCCCAGCCCTAGAGCTGTGCAAGAAGTGTTATGGGCACATGGAAAATGAGGTTGTGCACCAGTGGTTTTTGTGACATGATTTTCAAGAGTGGTGAACAGCTTCTATGCAGTTGTAGAGATTTGATGCTGCCCAGAATATCTGACATCCAAATTTTGACTAAAAGTTTAGAAATCTAACACTCTTGGGAGAGGAAGGATAAAAGAAGTGGGAAAATGAATTAAGCTATTGGCAGAATCCAATTTTACCAAAGAGGCAACCACAGCATTTATTTTTTTTTTTTCTTACAAAATGAAGTTTCAGGTGGGGTCTGAGTTTCAGCTGTTTGGATTTACGACACAGTGAAGTGAAGGAAAAAAGAGTTGTTTAAATCAAGAGAAGAGATAATAATTGCTGAATGAGAAATGTAGCATGGACAGAACTCATCTAAGCAGAGTTTTCTGTGCGAACTGTGGCTTCCAGAAAAGAAAAGGTTTTTAAGAGTTGCCTGTTGGACCCAAAACATTCAAGAAAACTCTCAATTGGCCTCCTTTTTTAAAAAACATAAATCAGTAGAAATTAAAGGCAAGAAGCCTCCAGCGAGACAGTCCATCAACTGCATCCCTAACCCTCATTTGGGAAATGAAATATACTGCAAAAGAAATGCGTTTGAAGAGACCATTTTAGAGGAGGATTTAGCAGAGAACTCGGTATGTGCTGGTTTGACAGAAACCTACATGGACAGCTAGTTTAAAGAGGAGATAAATCTTCTCTGCTTCTTATTACAGTTCTTATTCCTGATTTTACAGCATAATTTGTTCATGTTTGACTATGAAGTCAAGCTAGGACTGGAGGTGAATAGTGAGCTGAACTTGTCCCTCTACAAAGGAATTTTATACACTTTAAGCTCATATGAATCACTGTAACTAGCCCCAAGCTGGCATTGAAAGCGGCTTTTGCATCATACTTATGAAGAGCTGAAATACAATGTGGCGAACTTCTCTGTTTCAGTATAGGCTCAGCACTTCCAGCACTTGTGTTTTTATGGCAACAGGAATTTCATCACAGCAAAAAACCTCAGCTGTAAAATGGGCTTCATCAGAGCATTCCAGTTCAAAACTTGTCCTGTTGCATGCTTCAGAACAGAAAGAGTAGAATCAAAACATTTTGGGAAAGAAGAAAATCCTTCTTGAAAAACTGACTTCTGGTTATTCTTTGAACCTTATGCAAAAATAGGTGTGTATTTGGAAAAGAATAAATGACACACTGATAAAGAAGTACTGTAACTGGAACCCAAATGGCTTGATTCCTTCTGGACAGTATGCTACCAGCCCTGTGCTGTGATGTTTATAAGCATTAGGTGCAAAGTCTCTCAAGAGAGGTCAGAGTTATGTGCAGCTATACCTGTGTAAAGTGAAATCAGTTCAAATGGCACTTGCAGGCAGGTTGTGAGCAGCGGAAAAGCTATTCCAGGTTTCACTTGTTCATGCCCGTGAGCATTTGGGTCAAAACTGTAGGTAAATACGTAGGATTAAATGGTGCACAGTTGCCTGGAGGTAGGTTTGCAAATATGCCTAATTGGATTTGTGTTGCTTAGGAGGCAAGGGAAGGGTAAGGAACAGAACTGAGCAGGACTGGGACTAGATGGACTCTCACTGGTGGGAGAAGAGCACTAGTGCTGCTGGCAGCCCTGTCGCCCACCAGAGCCTTCTGGCTGGCTTTGCAGCAAGCTGTCCCCTCCTAGTAGGAGAATGTCTGCTCCAGAGCCACCGCTGACAGAGCAACCTTCCTGGGTCTGAGCTTTAAAGCCATCTGTTCCCAACAGAGCCTCCGAACACACTCCTTGTCCTGCACAGCCACTTGCTGAGCTCTGGGATGCGTTGGGTGAGACAATCTCCTACAGGACAGTGTGTTGTAGAAGGGGAAATTGTGTGGCACTAGAATGAGTGCCCCTGTTGGTGTCTTACATATAGACAGCATGATGTATTTCACCTCTGTCTCCACCATAACCCTGTGATTCACTGTCACATTGCTGTGACAAGAGAAAACAGTACTCTATGCAAAGACTTTATATCAGTTGAAACACTACCTGCATTCTGATCCTTAGGAATGGTGTATTTTTATATTTCCTTAGCTAGTAGAGAAGCATCTGGGGGTGCTGGCTTATGCTCAGTACCTCTTAGAGCCTTCCAGTCTTTGCTTGGATCAAACCCAGCTTCCTTCCCATGTTCAGATGTTTCACTGTTGAACTGGCTCCTCTTTCTCTAACCTTGTCTCTCTGTCTCTCTGAAACACACGTGCTCTCCCTCTCTGCGCCTATTTGTCTGTCTCTTGTCCTCCTCTGACCTCCTTAGAATAGTAATTTTACTTCGTTTTCCTCTCATGTAAGTTTTATTATGGCTCTTTGATTTTTCTTCTGCCTGCTCTTTACTTATGGAAGTTGAAATTAATTTACACATTGATCAGTTAAGTCATAATGTGTTTTCTCACATGCACTATCGTGGCTGTATAACTTTGCAAACTGATGCAGTGGGTTCATGAAATTCTGACACCAGCAGCACCTTGGTCTTTTCAGTGCTCTGTGCAGGACCCAGTTGAGTGACCCCATTTGGATGTTATTAAAATGAGAAATCATTCTGGTTTTCCTAAGTATATACGTGAAGAAATAAATATGCATCTGAACTGCATACCTAAGAATGAAGCAGATGTGTTCAGGAGCATTGTACCTCAAACTGTGATGTGTAGTGTACTTTAGCCACTGCTGTCCTTGGCTACCTGCTGTCAGAACAGCTGGAATGTCATCAGTGCTCCCCGGGCTGCTGCAGAGGAGTTGATCTGGTCACCAAGCAGGCAGGGACGGTGGGTTGGTTTTAGTGGGTGCGGGGAGGAACCCCTCTGTTGCTGCCCGTTCTGAAGCAGTACATTAGGACTTGGTGTTGACTCTGAAGGTGCAGGTTGGTACAGATCTGTTGGAGTTTTGGCCAGTAGCTTGAGGTATTTTACAGTGGACAGTATTTACAATGGAGTGTGAAGATTGGGTGAGATTTGTTAGGATAAACCAAGGACTGATATTTCTGAGAGTTAATGAATTCATGCTTTTGTCATGTAAGAAGCACTAGATTATAAAATCCTGATGTTAATTTGGAGCTTATTTGTCCTCTATGTTTTGCAATGTGAAATTTAGCATAGTTTAAAATACATGATTTTTAAGAACTTTTCTAAGGTAGCTTTCCTTAATAATGGAACAAACATTGTAGAGAGGGAAGCTAGATCCATTCATCATTCTCTTTGCCATTAGAAACCATTTTGTCCGATTCTTGATCCTTAGTTCCCATTTGAAGGATCTACAAGAACCTGAACAAAATCAAGATACATCATTTTGATTAAACAAGTTAAAATTCAGTCTGAAATTGATGCAAGAGAGAAATCATTACCAGAGCCAAGCGTCCGGTGATTTCTGGCTAAATGAACTGATACTGATTTTAAGAAAATAGTGGATTGATCCAAAACTCAGGTGAAGAGCCAGAGTTTCTGGTTCATACAGAGAGGCTGCAGCTGATGTATAATGAAGAGGAAAACATGTTAGCTTCCTGCAGCTTAATGCAGACTGGAAGCCTAATGAGGAAGCAGATTTATTTGTTTAGGTGAGGTCAAATGATCTTTGAATGTAGCTGTTACTCTCTGGCCCTAACCACATAGTAGGTTTTCTTGCTCCATTTTTCTCCTAGTAACTTCATAGCATAGTGTTGAGGAGACAACCAGCACTCCTCAGGCTTAGTATCTTAATAAGAACATTCAGAAGCTGTAAGAGGAAAAGCACGTGGGGAGAGGAGCTCCCCCCCCCAGCTGCTCCTGTTTTAAAGACACTGTGCAATAGCGTACCTGCAGAACTAGCAGCAGATCTGCTCCTTTCAACATGGGTCGTGCAGGTATTGCTCCCTGGAAACTAGCTATGTGCTGCTGATGCAGACTGGTAGTGCTGGGCAGTAGCAATTGCTCCTGGGGGAGCAGAGCAGATTCTCCCCCTGCAGTCCATCCCAGTTCATGCAGGGAAGAGCAGCAAATGGCCCTTATTCCCAGTGATCACAGGGAGCTGAACAGGCAAAGTAGGAGGCAGAGGAGGTCTTTTCTGTGGCGTGTATGTATGTGTGAATGTCACTTTCTGGCATGCAGGACATCCTTGTTATTCAGGTGTTTATTGCTGTTAGAAGTGAGCTTAGCCATTTCATCTAACTGTGACCTCTTCTCAAAAGTGACCTGTATGTTGTATTAGACAAATAACATTGTTTTCCTCACTGTCAAGTGGATTCATGCTTTTCGTGACCACCAACAGACCCAGGAAATGCCATAACACCGGGGTCCACGCAGGACTTTGGCCATTGTGTGACTTTTAAAGTCCTTTGGTAAACATTATGCTTTAAACTTGGTTTTAGGAAATTTTTGTGCAACTCTGAATTTTTGCCTCCTGTTATAATTTGCTACCACAAACTAACTGACATTTAGTCTAAAGAAACATTTCAATGCTGTGTGTTTGTTAGTTTCTCCTCAAATGAAATCTTGTGGGAAGCTGGGAGAGATACTAGTCCTGTTTATCAGAGCTTGTTTGTTTTCCGTTTCCATTAAGTTTCTGATTACAAATTTAAATTTGCTGTTGCACTAGCTGTCATGTTGTTTCATACTGTGAGAATTTACTTCTTGAATTGCTTCATATGTAAGATGCCACATATGTTGGTTTTTATTTGGGGAACCATCTTGCCAATCTGAGGGATAAATATGTGTTTATTAAGGCACTTAATATTTCCTTGAAGACCAAAGCTGAAAACTGGCTTTAAATTACAGCATACTTATTGTCCAAAAAAGATGTCTTACCTTTTCGGTATAATTACTTTTTTTTCCTGGAATTCTCTTTTCCCCAAAGCAATATGTGTAGCTGTTTAATGATTATTTAATGACGGCAGGTTGGGGTATAATTATTCAGCCACTGAGTTTTTGAACTGTTGCTGTAAGAATAATAATGTGATTAGTTCTTTTGTTAATATCCCAGATCAGAGGCTTGTTTTATTACTGGTGTGTTGGTAGTGCTTTAGTGTTTTAATGGGAGCGCACCGTGGTGGAATGTCCTGGCACGGATCAGTGCCACAGCTTTGCTCTGAGCTGCTTCACAGAGAGCAGTGGTGTTACATGCAAAGGAACTTTGATGAAGTGGCCAGGCCTTTGTATGAAATGTGTAGAATTTTTGTGTTTGATAAATGTGCATGTTTGGCTACACATTTAGAGGTACTTAACAAGAGTAACTAAAGAATAAAAAAAGCATAGAGCTGCTTATAAAATGGCTGCACAATTCCATATGTGAATAGGTGGCAAATACAAAGCTGCATGCAGTCAAGACCAGGTTCTTGTGTTTCTGTTTTATTGACAATGACTTTTAGCAGTGTTCCACAGTTAAAGCTGTGGTGGGCTGACCATGGCCAACTGCCAGACTCAGCTGCTCTCACTGCCCTCCCCAACAGGGCTGGGGAGAGAAGATTTGCTCCAGCTCCTCCTTCCCTTCTCAGTCTCTGACCGTGCTGCCCGTGGGGCTGTTTCTGACACTTCTGATCTCACTCCTTACTGCCCTGGCACTGTCATGCCCTTCCTCAAACACACCTTTGCAGAGGCACCACCAGCTTCACCAGCGGGCTCGGTGTGCCCTCAGCAGGGCTGTGTGGAACCCATCTGCCCTCGCCTCACGGGGCTCTGCACCCTGCTGCCAGCGCACAGGCACCCTGCACTGAAACTGAGGGGATCTCCTGGCTCCTTGAGTTAACTCCTTCTGATGGCAAGCAGAATTTCATTCTACAAGATCCACATACCATAAAGAGCTTGAATGTACCAGAGGTCTCTTACAAAAGACCAAAGGCAGCAACCTCAGCCTCTCCTGGGAGGAAGGTGAGAAAGGTCGCTAGTGCCCTGCATTCCTTAGCATGTTCCAAATGCCAAAGAATTTGGTCCAAAGAATTCCAAAGCAGCCCTGGGAAGGGGACAGTGCCTCACTCTTCAGTCCTTGCCCACTCCTCTGGTCAAAAGTGTTTCCTCACTCCAAATCTGGCTGTTGGGTGAGCTCATGACCAGGCTGGGCCCCTTGGGTGACATTGTCAGGAGAAATGTCATATTCTGCCTGACACCCTCTCGATAGCTGTGTCAGTCTGTGATGCTTTTGCCTGAAGTGAATCCCATCTTCCTTCTCTTACTGAAGAAAATGTGCTGAAGCAGGGAAAGACCTATGTGGTGGTGTGGGGGAAAGAAGCAAAGACAAATGTGGAGTGAAACAAAATCAAGTCATGTTCAAAACTCCTTTTCCAGTAGCAGCAAATCTAACTCAAGGGACCCAAAGCATAGTCCTAAACTTTTTCTGTCCCTTCCATAACTTTGTCAAACTTCATCGTGAAACAGTTCAGGTTCTTTAATGGATAACCTGTTTAGAAGGCCATCCCAGAACTATACTCTCTTCTTAAGCTTACGATTGATCAAGACCATTATCTATCATTTTACCTTGTGCAGGTAACTTAAATATTTTATCTTCCTCTTCATTTTTATGCTTGAATATATTTATAAGTTCACTGTAGTATTTCTGGACCTATTTTTAAATGTCACTCTATATGTACCTTCAGGACTGCTGATGGGAATTATGGAATTGGCATTAATGACATTACTGTGCCTAGATGTCATTTGAGCTGCAGAAGTACTACATCTTTAAGGCTTCCTAGTAGCATTATTTTTTAATCCTTAACCTGTTTTGGAAGAGCAAATAGTATACAAACTCAGAGAACCAAATACATGCTAACAGCCTGCCTTGTGGTGCAATAGGATACATTCAAACTCTGACTTTTCAATCGCTTCTATGGAAGACTTGGAATAAATTTCTCTGAAAGAAAAACACCTTTGTCACAGCTTTGGAAGGACTTAAGTTGTCTCATAGATTCTGTTTTACTAATCCTTCAGAGGAACAGATCTACCTACTAAAGCTCAGTTGTAGGTGAGTCTGCTTTGTTCTACCTTCTTCCATTTTGTTTATAAGTATTCCATACAACATTGGCACTATGACTGTTAATTAAATAATTGCAACACTAGTGCTTTTAGGATAAGACAATGTGAAGGTCTGATTTTTAATGGTGTTACTTTACTGATACATTTTGAAACATGCAAAGTGGGTTTTCGCAGAATACAGTAGGCTTCTTCATTGCACCAGACTTTCCTTTCACTGCAATTGGATAATTCCTGTTTTATTCCTCACTATTTGTAAACTGATTGGCGTTTACTTTGCTACAAAATGCTTATGCTCATGTGCCATGAATTTTTAACAGATACTTTACTGTTTGGGACTGTTCAGTGAAACAGTGAACTTGAATCAAATAATGAATATTCATGGCTAGCAGATTTTTGCATACCATGAACTTGATAGTATTAACATCATCAATCAGGGGCTCAAGTTACTTACTCATCAATACTTAATGCTGTGCTCAGTGAAAAGCTGTTGAACAACCAGAGACAGAAATATTTGCATAAACCATTTGCTGCACATTGTTGTAGAATAAACATATTTGTACAAATTTTTCTCCATTACTGCAATATTTGCCATCAGTAAGGGATGTTAACTTTGCAGATAGTCAGTTGTCATTGGCTTGCACATATGTCTCAGCAGGACTACAATACATCTGCTTTACTTGTCTTTTTTGACATTGTATTACTGGAAGTCTAGTGAAAGCCATAACTTATGTAGTAGTTACTGATTTCAGATGTCCCAGTGTTGTAAGAAGATCCAGTGGGTTATTTAATTAAACCATAAAAGGTCATAATATATCCACAGATCTGCAATGCTTGTAGTATTCTGTTTATTGATCAATAATTTCATGTCTGATATACTTAGAATGATTTAAAGTCAACACAGATTTTAACCATAAATCTTTATCATAAATCTTTATTTTACGATTTATCTTAAAATCCATTAATAGTTTTTACAAATAACTACCTTTTTGCTGGCAAAAAAGAACTGCTGCAGAGGCAGTTGGATAGGTGAGGATGTAATAAGGCACACTACTTAGTGTGCCATCATTGGGTGTCAGGGCAAATGAGATTAATTTATTCAGTCATTGCAAAATTTACTTTAAATGCCTGTGACATTTAAACTGTTCATTTATACACCATAACCATCCCATTCTAATTGTGAGATCGCTTTATTTGCTGCTCTTAAAAGGCTAAAGGCCAATGAGATGCTTACTTGAAAACAAGCACTTTATTTCTCTGTAAACTGCTGGGTCCTAAGTCTCTACCCTGCTCCCTCTCTCCCCCTACCCCATAGTCTTAGACTGTAACAGGCTAATGGTGTGCAGATAGTAACTGCCATAATCACTGAGGCTGTCATTGCATTACATCAGGCACAAAAAGTGTGGTAATTTTTGTTAATCATGTTCCAGGCTTCCTTCCAAGTGTTGTTAGTGTTGATTTAATAGCAAAACATATGAATGTATGTATGTATGTATGTATGTAATGAGTTGATGACTTTTATCTCTTAAAGAGAAATATAAAGAACTTATTGATCTAGTGGTGCTGTGTATCAAAAAAGAGCTGAGATGCCAAGATGACTGGTAGAACTTCATAAGGGAAATCATCTAAATGCAGCTGGCTTGTCTGCGGCCATTTCCCTTTGTGGCACCCCCACCGTAAGGAGTTTACTGCACTTGTGAAGGACACACACAGGGAGCTTGAAATATTTTCACTTTTCGTGTGTCATTTGTAGAAGTATTGGCAGCAAAAGGAGAATTTATTTTTAGATTCCAAATATCCTTCTTTAGAGGCTGTATTGCCTCGGGGCCCTGGCTCTGGATGCTTACACCCTGCATACCTATGAGAATCATACCCAAATTTTAATATTAAAACCTTCATATTCCATAGCCTACTTAGACTTGTTTTCTTGACCAGGCCTTTCTCTGCCTCCTCTCTACAACTACACAGACATTAAACTGATTAAACTCTCTTGGATATTTTTGTGCTTTAATTGTATGGATCTGCTAGGGAGCTACCAATAGATCCTCATTTAACTGAAGCAGTTAAACCCAAATCGGATTTGAAATTCTGTTTATAGCATTATTCAAGAAAACTTTACCTTAACAGATGACTGTTTGTGTAAGAGCTGATGGAATATGTGCTACATGCCTGTTGACTATGCATGTGTAATACAGTATCTTGTTCTTTGCAGAGGAAAAACATAAGCAAAAGCTTTTGATAATAATGTAGCAATTTATGCAGAGAGTAATTTTGCTCATTAAATTTTTCATACATCACAGCCTAGATCTAGTTTTGCTCATGAAGAAGAAATCACTGAATACAAAGGGCTGTATTCAGCATGGAAGCAAAAGTATTTTTACTCTAAGCACAAAATGTCAGTCAAAAGTGGCTGGAGTACCAGATATTTTGGGGCACTCAGAGATTCAGGCTTATAATGAGGAAATAAGTTTATAAAAATAGTCTTTTTTTCCATCCGATTTTAAGTGAAATGAGAAAACTAATCACTTGTGATATGTGGAAAATAGAGAGTGCGCACAAAGACAGGCTCTTTCCTTTTTACTTTACTTACTTTCAGCATAAGCTGTTCTTTTTTCATGTCATTTTGATTGCATCTGCACAAAGAATAAAGACGGCAGGGGGGCTGGAACAAGATGATTTTAAGGTCCTTTCCAACCCTAACTATTCTATGATTATGTTGCTTTCTCTCTCTCTTTTGACATCATGGACCTCCCTGGTTAACTAATTGGTTATTTGTTTTACTTCCTAGCCATAAATCAAAACACTGTTCACATGAAAGTTCTTCTTTCTTAGTGGAAAATCACAGGAAAATGGGTTTTGGTCTAAATTGAGGGTCAATAAAAGGACTCCTATTGGCTTTGGGAAGTTCAGGTTAAATATAAGGCAGAAGCTCTTCCCTGTGAGGGTGCTGAGGCGCTGGCACAGGGTGCCCAGAGAAGCTGTGGCTGCCCCATCCCTGGCAGTGTTCAAGGCCAGGTTGGACACAGGGGCTTGGAGCAACCTGCTCTAGTGTGAGGTGTCCCTGCCCGTGGCAGGGAGTTGGAACTGGATGACCTTAAGGTCCTTTCCAACCCAAACCATTCTGTGATTCTGTATATCAGCTGTAACCGTTATTTTTTCTCCGTCCTAGTAGCTGTTGCAGTGCTGTGCTTTTTGGATTTAGTACAAGTATAGTGCTGATAGCACACGAATGTTTTAGTGTTTGTTTGGAGAGGCTCTGAAAGGCTCAGTGAGCAGCACAAATCCTGTTCTGATTTGCCTTTAGCCTTTCCATTCAAAAAGTTGATGGAAAGTTCCATGTTATTTAACTGTAGTATGACATTAATTATCACATTGTTATCGTTGCTACCTGCTGTTGGTGCAGGGAAGACTGGGGTTTCTGTCTTTTTCTTTTCAGAGCACTCTATGTAATAACCTCCTTTCATGTAATAACCTCCGTAGTACTGCATCACACAAAACTGGTGGTGATGATCTGAGTTCCATTGAATCTCCTCCTGTTGATTTAGATGCAGTAGAGTCAGGAACAGATTCTTAAAACTGTGAATGGCAGTACATGGGGTTGTCTGATGTGGTGCCCTAATGAAAAGGAAGTGTATTATTACTTCTGTAACCCACAGAGATATGTTGTAATGTCACAACTGTGAAAAATGCATTTTCCTCTCACTACAAAGTTTCTTCAGAAAGCACATCAGACATGTGAGGATAAAGGCTGTGTGGAAGATTTGACCTTGCTGCCAACTTTCTTCTTGCCTCCCAGAGAGCAAGGATTGCTCTGAAGTGTTTCTTCCCAGTCTAATAAATTCTCTCTATCCCTGAAAGTTTGTGATAGCTTGTTTGCACTTCCCTCATCCTTCATTTTCATTTGGGCATCGTACCACAAGGTGGGCAGAGAAAGAGAAAATGTTAAATGTAAGTGATCGGGTTGTAAGAACAAACCTCTTGTTCTTATGCAAACATAACAGAGGCATGTGTGCATTTTGAGGCAATATAAACTACTTTTGGAAGTAGTCATAGTTAAAATCTTAGACTCCGTGAAAGGCAGAGCTCCATTGATTTTGGAGGAATTTCGTTAATCCACAGTGATGGTGTGTCTGCCCTGCATTTCTGTTGCTAGAAGACAGACCAAGGGAGCTGCTTGTCCCGCCTGTTACACATGTACGTATTTACTGAGTGTGGATTTTGTTTGTTCGGTTCAAATCTCTACACTGAAATGTGTTCACATCTCCGGACTGTGCCAGGGCAAGGTAGTCAAAGCGGGCGGGCAGGGAGGGCCGTTCCCGCCAGCGCCGGCGCGCACCAAGGACACCGGTCGGTGGGAGGGGGAGAGGGGCGGCCATGAGGGGAGACGGGAGAGCAGGGGTGGCCATGAAGGAAGATCATGAGGGGAACGCTGGGGCAGTTGTGAGGGGAGATCTTGAGGGAAGGTGAGTGGTGGCCACGAGGGGTAGGGGCAGCAGCTGCATAGTGTGGGCCCCTATAGGGGGCAGATGAGGGGTGGCCGTGACTGGAGATCATAAGGGGCAGCCATGAGGGGAGATCAGTTTGCCCTTAGTGTAATGTTTTAGTCGTGGGCTTGGCAGTCCTGGGGTATGGTTGGGCTCGATGATCTTAAAGCTTGTTTTCAACCTGGTTGATTCTCTAATTCTGTGATTCTAAGATTTTGAAACTGGAACAAGTCAGAGTTCAGGTTGCCTGATAAATATGAATTTGACTCGTTTGGGCAATATGCATTAGGATTTACATTTTAATAACATTATTGAGTTGGTTTTTTTACAGTAGATTTTTGCCCAGTTGATTCTGTAGGGTGAAGCTGCTTTGGTACTGAAACCAGCTCTGTGCTGAGATAAAAGACTGTTGCTGGTAAACTCCTTATCTGCAACTGTCACAGAAGCTGGAAAGCGGACTGTACATGAGACAGGGTATTTTAGCAAAGAGGATCATTAGGATCATCTCAAAGTAGCTGCCTACTCTCATAAAGAATGAATTTGACTCCTACACATGGCACAAATGTCCTCTGAGATCCTTTCCAGGATGGTCACTACCTCTGAAAATCTAATTTCTGGATGCCTAAATTGGAGTTCTGGGGTCTGGTCTGTCAAAACGCAGCCTCCCATAGCTCTGATTGGCATCAGCAAAAGCTGTATTTAAAACACATACAGTGCTATGAAACCCACAGTTTTCTCCTGCTGTCCTAACAGAAAGTCAGCTGATGACCCAATTAAAAGAATTAAATCAAACCTAATACTTAACTTGGCAACGTTTTGAAATGGTGATGTGATCCTGAAACTCTGCAGTATGCTTTAATATAGGGCAGTACTGTCACCCCAGCTGCAAAATAATCTTTAAAGGGGATGACTGCTTGCTTGAAATGAAGGAGATTTGGACAAACAGAAGTGAATTCACATCAGAATTGGATGCCTTTCTAACAGAAGGCGTGATTTTGCAGTAATTGTCTTCTCCTTTCCATGAGGGCTCCCTCTGCAAGTGTAAAGTCAGCCTGTAGCAGTTTCCAGCTCACAGCTTTTCAACCTGTATCTGCCTTTCAGAGTAAGGATACTTAGAGGTGCCACTGAGGATGTTGATGCTGAGTTTTCACAGCTGTTTGCAAGTCTTTGATAATAAGAACATATGTAGGTTTGCTGTACGAGTTGATGTTGATGTGCAGAGTTAAGGGCTAAACCAGAGGGCGTGTAGGCATAGAGCAAGAAAGAAACTTTATAGAATGTTGCATTGGTATGAAATTTTACTTGTTATAATGATAGTTGATTGCAAACTAATACAAATAACTATTTTTGGGCTTTGTTACCTGTGGTTATAATTTATGACACGGTCATTCATGTGTCTGTTCCAAGACAAACCCTGGTTACATACAGCTTTGTGTATTGTTTTCCATGTTTTCACATAGATTTGTGATTTTCCAATTATGATGTTTTAATTTTTCCAACCAAAAGACCAAAGGTGTTTTGTGATTACAATCTACTGTAGCCTAAAAAAAAAGATACCAGGTTTTTACTGTTTCTGTTGTGATTTTCTCACTTCTTACCAACATAAGCCTTCAGCCAGTGTCTGGTCAAAAAGATACTTGAGGATTCCTGTGTTACATGTTCTTTGGATATATGACTCACCATAAATAAGTCAATAACTGCTGCATCTTAATAACCTCAGTTAGTGTACCAAAACTGTCTTATCTATCTGTATGCATATAGCAAAATCTTAAATGTAGGAATCATAACCATTGAGTAAAATTGACATACTTTCTGCAGTTTCAGAAGAAGTTAATTAAACCTGAGTCCAATGGATTGACTAGTATGTAATAGAACAACTCCTTATGCTAAACCTCTGCTCTGTAAGCAGCTTCTTGTCTTTCAGTGGCATTATTAGATTAAGCAAGGATTTGAAGGTTTGAACTCATGTTTTTCTGAATTCTTTATGTGTTTCCATTAACTGCATTGTCTGATCTTGAAAAAACTACCTTTATATTTGCAGTCTTTTTGCCATAACAGGTTACCTCATTTCAAAAACATAAGTCATTTCTCAGTGTGGAAAAATCCTCCAGGAGTGCTTGTGTAATGGAAACTTCTGTGCAAAGATAACTTTTGGAAATACTGCTTGATCTTAAGGGTTTTTGAAGAAATAGACATGGCTGATCATGGAGAGGACCAAAGAAGCATTCATGAGGGGAAGAGATGGGTGGAAAGGAGACTGAGAAGAGTAACAACACAGTAATCTTTGACATGTTTTCTCTGCAGTTGATGTGTAGCACATTATATTCACTGAATTCCAATAAATTGCACTTAATGTAGTAAAAGGATGTGGAAACACAAGGCTGATGTATTCTGGTGTTAAAATTTCAGGCACTCGTTTTTCAAACCGAACCTTTGATGTTTTCATTGTCTCAGGTTCCCAGTCTGAACCTCCGTCATGCAGTGCCAGTTCCATCACTTGCCCATCTGCCTGCACCTGCAGCAACAATGTGGTGGATTGTCGAGGAAGGGGCTTAACAGAAATTCCAGCTAACCTCCCAGAAGACATTTGGGAAATGTAAGTGCCAATGCAATGCACCATTCTTTTCCACGTCTCTCTGTTTTCAGTCCATGTCATAGCCTCCTTTTGGAAGAAAAGAACATGCTCTGAGCAGTTATCAGGTACACTGTAGTTCTCCACTTTCGTTCTTTTGATCCAAGAGCTCAGATGAGTCTGTAATGTAAATAAAGATGTTGTTTGCAGTTGCCCTAAGCAAGATGAAATTCTTGGTGTATTATGTTTGGATTACCTTTCCATCTCACAGGTCTGGTATTACAGTTCTATAGTCAGGAAAAGGAAATACACAGTCTTTTTTCTGGAATCAAATTGTTTTATCTCTAGTTGGTGAAGTCCCCGAGAGTTGTAGGGATTTTTGTTAGCTTGGCAGGATGCATTTGTAATGAAGTATAACATCAGAACACATTGTCCCTACTGATTTCACCTCCTGTTTCTTGTCTTCTGCATTTTGTTATTCCCACTTCTTTAATATTTTTGTGACTTTTTTGTGTTGTGAAGTCAGATGGTGGATTTACAGACTTGTTTGTCTTCACTGCCTTTAGGAATTGTAATCATCTATCTTTGTGTCCATGACTGTGTACTACTGTGGTCCTGAAATACTGTTCTATTAAACCAAGTTGCTTTTGGCTAGTCCACAGGGAATGCAAATCAATCCTTTCCCTATTTAGGTGCTTGTCATACAGAGGTTACTGACATTCAACCAGCATTTACAGCCCACATAGAGTGAACTCAAATATTTACTCTAGTGGTAGGACAAGGGGTAATGGCTTTAAACTTAAACAGGAGAACTTTAGGTTAGATCTAAGGAAGAAGTTCTTCACAGTGAGGGTGGTGAGGCACTGGAATAGGTTGCCCGAGGAAGTTGTGAATGCTCCAACCCTGAAGGTGTTCAAGGCCAGGCTGGACAGAGCCTTGGGTGACATAGTTTAGTGTGTGGTGTCCCTGCTCATGGCAGAGGGGTTGGAACTAGATGATCTTAAGGTCCTTTCCAACCCTAACTATTCTATGATTCTATGATTTGTATAGTCACTGGATTATTCAGCTTCTCCTTGGAGTGGAAATACTGCTGCATAGCAAAACTCACTAGGATAAAGTTGAAATGCTTGTATGTAGCCTGGCTCAGTAGGATATGCCAGGAATGTGACATTTGTGGCCAAGAAAGATGATGTGATCCATTGTTTGCAGGGGATCTGCACTACACAACCACTCCTCTAAAGTCACTTTATTAGTTGCTTTTATAATGTAAGAATCACCTCAAATTTGTTTGGATTGCTACCTCAGCACAATAGTTTTCAGGCAGCTTATGCTCAATTGTGCATCTCCACAGAACAGATATGTTAGAAATTAAAAAACTAGCTCACTAAATGCAAAGAATAAAAGCATCTTAAAATTAACATTATTGAGAATGTATCTAGAGCGTGTAAAGATGTTTACAGGAAATACAACCTCCTATGCAAGCTGTTCTGAATTCCTGTTATCCTTGCTCACCTCATGAAGAAGTTCATAATGTGTTTGGTTGTGTTCACTTCCAGTGTATTGTGGCACACAAAATATGCATGTCATACTTGGTTTTCTGTGCATGAAAGTCAGTTAGAATTATGCTGAAAATATAAATGTGTTTGGCACACTGAGAATATTCAGTGTTCGGTCCTGTTTCCAGTTCTGTCAGATGATGTCCAAATTTTCAGAAGTGGCTGGAACTAATGGTTCAATAATGAGAGGCAGAGGACAAAATCGGTCCAGACCTGCTCACAAATGAGGGTTGGGCTAGGAGAATGGGGAAGGCTGAGATTGGGGTGCTCCAGCCCTCCCTCTCCTGGCAGCAGCACACCTCAGCGTAAGAAAGGAAGTGCAAATGTTCACCTTCAGTGTGCTTGTAATAGCATCAAGTATCAAAGTCCTGTCTCTGTTTTGGTTGCTCCAGCCTGCAAACCTAACCTCTGTAACTTATAGTAAAAGCGACTAAGAAGGTCTCCTTAGGAGAGCAGAAAGTGAAGGAAGACTTGGAGAGCCTTTAGATCAGATGATGATTTAGCGAGTCAAGATGCATGTAACATTTTAAGAAACTTTCATAACCTGAAGGTTATAAACCTTCTAGATCCATAGAACACCATGTAAAGTTCTTAGCACATGAATTAGTGATTTAGATCTGTCAGATTTTTTAGTCAGTACTTGATTCTTTGCCTGTAGATAAACCTCTTATATTGTTCTGATCCTGCAAATAGCCTTTTCAGTTCACTAGCACTTAGTTCAGAGCATAACCCTCATGAAAACATTTATAGCTACTTTCTGGTGGAGTCAATCCTGTGAAGATTTCCTTTTTAAGGAACAGGTATATTAAGAAATACATAAAGAAATGTAAGTAGTTCTGTCTATTTACAGTGAGGGCGGTGAGGCGCTGGAACAAGTTGCCCAGAGAGGTGGTAGATTCCACGTCCCAGGAAACATTCAAGGACAGGTTGGACAGGGCTCTGAGGAACCTGATCTAGTTGAAGATGTCCCTGTCCATGGCAGGGGGGGAAGGGGTGGACTAAACCCATTCAGAGGTCTGGTTCCACCTACACACAGAATAATGATGGTCTTTAGATTTGATATCGTAGGCAGAATAATGCTCTTTTGCTGTAACGTTGTAGCAGTGGGGCCAAGTAAATTCTGCCTGCATGCTGCAGCCCACATATCTTGCTCTTGCACAGCAGTACTGTTGTTTTTTTCCCTTTGGGATTTAGCCCCCATGGTTGGCATGTAGTCAGACCCTTTTCATAAAAGGTGCCTATAGTGGTGCTGGCTGAACACTTCTTTCTGGACTCTGCAGTCCTATGATCTGATCCTTGTCACCTTTGAGAGGTGTAACTCTTACTAGAGACTCTCACCTCCTGTGGTAATGGGGTACCAATAAACTACATGACTGGGTTGCTGCTACGTAGAATCCTGCTTGAGATGGTGTATTTTTCATTCAGCAGTTTCTAGCTAACGTTTTAAACACTCATTCCACTAAAATACATTTCCCCCCATAGACTGTAGTACATTCATAATATTTATCTGATAGGATTAAAATGCTGTCTGTGCCTTCCTCAGTTCCACTTGGGGCTTTTCCAAGTTCCTTTGCTAGTTATTAGTTGCATTCAGTTACAGCTTTCTCGCTTTTGTATTTCCCCTTGACTCAGGATTTCTTTGTAAGCTAAATTGGACCTGCCAGGAGCCCTTTGACTGACAAACTGTTCTACAGCAAACACACAGCTGTTACTCTAATGTGGCTATTAAAGGTGACCTACATTTCACTGTGGTTTGTATTAATTAAAGATCTTTTACTCAGCCTTCCTTTCTTTATTAACGTGGGTAGGCAGAACCTTCTCTGACAAAGCTGCCAACAAGTCCTAGATTTGTTTTTGTTGATAAAAACCTATCACAAACCATAAAATAAGCATCATATGACACTAATTTTCCCTTGCTGCTGACCTCTGCCATGTATGACTTGGAAGTCTGTTGTGTTACTCCATTATACCTCTCCCCAAGGTGTATTGTCCTGAAGGCCCCCATTGCAAGAATGTCTGTTATTAAATAAAGGAATTTAGAAAAGCTCAAAATCTGTATACCAGCCTTGCTTTTCCGTAACTTCATAAAATAGATAGCTGGAGTGTTCAGAATGCAATTCATTTTTCTCTAAAGCCTCTTGTTCAGTGTGGAGCTGACATCAGCAGCCGAATTGATAGAGGTGAAATGAGTTACAAGAAATTGAAGTTGAGAAATACAGACTGCATGTTGAATGTTGTAAAAGATTCTCTGCTTACAGAGTGGTTCTCTTGTGTTTTTCAGAAGAGAAGCGAACAGGGTATGTTATAGAGAAACACATGAGAATAAGCACAGCAAAGTTTTGCATGAATACTTGAGAACAAAAGTCATTAAGCACCTGAAGGCACTTACTGCAACAGAAATCCCCAAACAAACATGGCTTGATGATTTACTGGTAAATGAACAGTATGTCATTTCACTGCATTGGAACAGCATCCACAAGAAAAGGAGAAGGTTGCGTTTATTTAGAAAGGGTGAGAGAAAATGCCTGCAAGATAAATAGGGAACAGAGAGTGAATACAGAAGGGACTTGACCTTGGATGGGTGCAGGGAGGGATCACCTCCAACAAGTAGGAGTCAGAGCCTCCACAGAATCTGTTGTTCTGATCAGACTTGATCGCAGCCTTGCAAGCAGTGCCTGTCAGCCTGACTGTCAGCTCAGCCCATCAAGACTGCAAAGTAAAGACCTGTGAAACCCAAAGCTACCAGCTGTGCCTGGGAGAGTCACTGTACTGCAGCTGGTGGGAGCTGGGAAGGGTGTTGAGAGAAACAGTCTTGCCACAGCAGCAGATTTCACTCAGTGGTTTGGGCTGTTGTTGGCTCAGGACACTGGGCTGGACGGATCTGGTTTGAAGCCAGGGAAAGCACAACTTTCCTGCACTTGCAGATATGGGGCACTGGGATAATGGCATTGCTAGCCCTGGCTGTGGTGTTCCAAACGGTATTTGCTTCAACATCCTGTGGGCCATTTGATGCCTCCCAGTACTGGAGAGTGGTCAGTAGCTCCCTAGTAATCTCTTCCCCAACTCACTACACTCTTCCACTGCTCCTTCTTCAGAATGAAGTTTTCTTGCTGTTCATCCATTGCAGACTGTTCTACTTATTTTTTTTTTTTTTTTTAATTTATTGCTGCGAACAAGGCTGTATTTTAGGATATTAATTCCAGACAGCTCTTGTCTGAGCATTTTGCACACCTTAAAGCAGCGGTGCAGGGACTTGACTTTTGCCTTTATGTTTTGTAAAACTTTGTGTAAGACCTTCCTGAGTGGAAGTGGGGAACAGTCCCCTGAGTGCTGGTCCTCCTGCTCTGTCTGGTCTGGAGTGAGTGGTGCAGGGGTGTCCATGGTTCAGCTACAGTAGTCATTTTTCTCCTTCTTAGTAGCTAGTGCAGTCAGTGCTGTGTTTTTGACTTTAGCCTGAGAACAGCTCTGATCCCTCCAGGATCCCTCTGGGAGCAGGGGGAAAAGGAGGGGAGTGAGAGAGCAGCTGCATGGTTCTGAGTTACCAGCTGGGCTTAAACCATGACATACGCTGTGGTGAGCAGGCTCCTGGGCTCTGGAGGAGTGACCACTGGCACCAGCGCTGGCACTGGGTGCTGCTTTCCTGAAGGGCCTTCAGGTTGTGGAAGAAAAGGATTTGATGAATTGCTAGTGCTAAGTGCTGGATTGTGGGTTGGGACAGACACTTGAGAGAATAAAGGCTGGCCTGGCCCAGTACAGCAACTCTTTTGAAAAGGCAGCTGACCTCAAATGAGGAAAAATGATGAGCAAGACTGGGAACAAAAGAAATCAAGACAGGTTGATGAGTGTTATGTGTCTGAGAAAGTGAGGAATACTCGGTGCTGAGGGCTGAAGTTGCTGCTAGTGAGCCTGAGACACCAGCTCAGCAGGGGGGACTATGGGGATGTGGCAGGAGACTGGCCAGGCTGTGGGACAAGACAGAGGGGCACAAGTGAAGACAGAGCTGAGGCATCTGTTCCCACTAGGAAACACGAATCTTCCAGAGCCTTTCTGCCTTGTCACAGTGTACTGGAGAAACCCAACGGCGATTTGTGTATCTCTCTGCACTAGTGACCATGTGCAGAGATTAACTATTAGACTACACACTGTTACTGTTTTAACCTCTGACATTCCAGTTAGACATCAAGGCCAAGTTATACTTTCGTTACACATGAGTTTCCTTGTGATGGAATTAGTTATTTCAACTTTTGGTTTTGGATTCACTACATGAAATATATTATTAAAAAGAAGAAGTATATGAGACAAAAGAAAATGCCAAAGTGAATGTTTGTAGCTGCAGTCTTCGTTCAGTGCTTTTGTATGTATTTGTTGTAGTAAGCACTTTAACTACAGCATAGTCTCATGTTGCTGTTAAAAGACTGGACTTATTTCTTGTTGTCTAGGGATGCATCGGGGTTGTGTGGCGGCCAGGCCTGTGTGTATGGGATCTGTTTGTTTGTTGCAGAAACAGGAACGTTCCCCAGCGGGGGCTGTGGGAAGCTAATCCCAGGAATGCTGTTCAGAGAGTTGGGATGTATGTTCTTGCCAGTGGTTTTATGAGTTGACTCTGGGCAAGTGACTTGCCCAAACTTTTGTGGGTGGTCACTAGTGATGTAATCCTGGGTTCTGGCTGACTCAGCTGAGACATTCAGAAGTGCTGAGGACTCACAGCTGCAGCAGAAGTCAATAGGAGCTGTGCTTTGAATACATTATGCTGTGCAGCACTAATTACTTTGGAGTGCCAAGTCCTAGTCATCTGCAGACTTATAAATCAAACTCCAAAATCTACAGTATATCCTTAGATCTTAAAGCTGATCTTAGATTTCAGACCTGTGTTTTTTCATACCAAGCTTGCTTTTTCACTGTTTCTTAACCTTTGCAACACTCTCTGTCTAGTGAGATTAGGAGAAATGTATAAAGCAAGAGTAATGATGGATAGGATGTATCTAAATCAGAAATGGGGACCTTTTGTTTAAATGCTGATTTAATTACTCCAGACAAAGAGGCTGACAGCCCCTCAAAGAAAAGTGCTGCTTAGGCACCCATATCTGGGGAGATAATAACCACAGCTTCCCATCTGGCTTCCAAGCAGAGCAAAATCGGATGGCAGCCCTTCCACCAGCATCTAGGTTTGGCTTAAGGTCAATTTTGAGTCATTTATTCTACATCAGTTTAGTTTAGCATTCTCACTATTGATAGCTGAATTGGTTACTGATAGTTTTGTGTGTAGTGCTGGATTTTGGTGCGTGATTTCTACTTGTAGGAAAAATGATGGAGTTTGTCCACTAAGGAAAGACTCTAATGCACTTAAGTGTTGGCTTTCTCATGGTTCTGTCAAAAAAAAACCAAACCAACTATCCTTCAAGAGAGTACTTTTGTAATGTAATATTCTGCTCATTCCACCTTTAAGTAATGCTTTCCTGACATATTTACTACTTAAGGAATTGCTGTCATGAGGGTACCACTGTGTTGTGCAGTGTTGTAAACAGACCTGTAGATAGAGTTTGTAGCTTTTGGTGCTTTAGTGATTCTCTTGGGAAGAAATTACCTTCTTTGTACCTGAAGGAGTCTGGGTTGTAAGAGAGCTGGGACAAATGATGATGAAGCTTTTGGGATTTGAAGAAGGTGGTCAACAAATTCTGAGCATTTAAATCACTGTTATAATCAAAATCAATTTTCCACAGATTAAAATAAAGGCAGAAAAGCTGTTATAAAAAATTGAGCACTGGTAAATCTATTTATTATAGTAGAATTAATTCTCTCTTACATGAATTATAAATTAACTGCACCATAACAATTTCATGTATATTTACAATTGGCTGTGAAATCCTCAGCTTCTTTAAAGGCAAAGGCTAATTTTTTTTTTCCAAGACTGTAGGTGTGTAGAAGCTATAAACTTTGGGGACAGAGGAATGACAGTTGTGCCTTGAATGCTGTTCTTCCTCTTAAAAGAAAATGATAATCATTATCTCAGGCTTCCAGTAAATACTGTAGCTGAAGCCAGCACAGTAATAAATGCTCCATAACTGCCTCTGGTGGCAAGTTCTCTGGCTGGGGAATCAGGTTGGCTTCTGTAGTTGAATCCTGTAATATGATTTTCATTCACTGTTGTAAATTGGCTCTGGACAGCTTCACATGTCAAACTTGACTACTGCTTTCTGGATCTCACTAGGCAAAATGTGTCATTCACTCCTGGCCTTCAATATAAAAAAGAGGTTTCTATTGTCGGGCCAAAAATATGTAGAAAATCTTCTATTCTATGAGGGCAAGACACAAAAATAATAAAGAAAATAGTTTACATTGAGAGTCAGTAGAGAAAATATAAATATATGGGAAATGTTAAGAATAAAAGTGTATTCTGTGCTGAGACAGATTCAGGGAAACAGTAAGCTCTCTTTCCCAGCTTTACAAACCAGCAGTAAGCACAGGGAGGTTCTGCTGTAGGGCCAAGGCAGGATTTATTTCTTTTATCTTTACTTATAAAATTAAGTGTCACTAATGTCATCTATAGGCATAAGATGGTTTTGTTTTGAAAAATCTAGATTTCATGCACATGATCATTTTCATTTTGGCACTATCATTTTTTACTTCTTTTCTCCTCTGCTGTGAGATTTCTTTAAGACAAGCAACAAGTGATGTGCAGGTGAGTTTGACTCAGGAAAGCTGTGCAGGAGCTAGTAACCTTACCAGGTTTGGGGGAGGTGGGATTTTTGGTTTGGGGTTTTTCAGTGTGTGTGTGTTCTTTTTTCCCTGAGAGATCACTTCAGTCCAGCAGGAACATAGATTTAGCCTTATTAATACAAATGAATGGTATGAACAAAAAAGCAGAGGTCTTTTTTATCTAATAATCCTGGTTTTACCCACAAACAGTTGTGGCATGGCAGTGAGAGGCAGCTCAGGCACCAACAGTGTGCTCGGTGCATGCCTGCACCCTCACTCCAGGGTGAAGCAAGGAAGGTGAATGAATGAGACTGGCAGGAGAAGTAACAATGAAAGGTGGTGAGAAGGGCTAAAAATTCTAATTGGGAATGTGGAGTATCCCAGTGATAGATGGAAAGCTTGATGTCTGGCAGTGTATTATTGCACTCTGGCTGCTTATGTTGATAGGGACATTGGTGTTTGTCAAAAGATGTTTTGCAAAGTACCATCATACAGGTTTCTCTCTCTGGTGTCTTCCTGTTTGTACAGCATTTGTACAGCATTTGATGCCAAATTCACCTGCCACAATGGAGCTGGTGGATTCATAATGTGACTGCCATTACACATTCAGCATTTACCAGCAGATAACCTGACCAAGTGCTCATTACTCTATAGAGTAATGTCATCTTAAACTAAACACACTGTGGTATGTCAGGAAATCCAGTATCACTGGCACTACTTCTAGGTGAACGCTGGTATCAGGGAATGTATCAAAACATCTTGTTTCATTCTGAAAGATGTCTTTGGGTGAGCAGAATTATCTCTGTAGCATCCTGGGTATATTTATTTTGAAAAGTCACTTCATTCCTATAGCATTTTGTCTATCAAAGATCTGCCCTTAGGTGAATAGTTAAGAAGCAGTGTTTTTAAAACTATAGCAGCAGCTCGACAACTAGACCCTGGAAATCTCCACCAAACGTCAGGATATGAAGGGAATCTCTAGCTGTCACCTTTTGTTAATACAGGCAGACAGTTTACTGGCTCTCAAGTTCTCCAGTTCCTAAGGCAGAGTGACTGAGGGGGATTTATCATACATATTATTAATTTTATTTGGAAGTCATGCAGGTACTGCGATGAAAGGCAGCAGTATAAAAGTCTTGGAGAACCATATGCGTTTAGGGGGTTTATAGCGGTGGTAGAGTCTTTGGCTCAGGTAGATTGAAGGCTTTAGCTGTCTGTTAAAACAAGCTGAATGTCCTGCCACCCCAGCGTACTTTGGTGTCTACCTGTCAGACAACTGAGGCATGAGAGACAGAGCCACAAAAAGGCTGTTCCTTGGCAATGTAGGTCCATAAACACATTCTGAAGGAACAAGACTGCAGATTTTTGCCTTGCACTTTGCAGAGCAGCGCCCTGTGCAGTGCTGCAGTGCTGCCGTGTAAAGGGTGATGACTGCAGCTTCTGCATCTTTCACTCCAGCACAGGCTGTGGGTTTGGGCTGAGTAACTGCAGGGCAGGATTCTCTCCTTCCCAGCATGGATGCCTCCTACCCAGGGCTGTCTTTGGGTTTGTACTTCCATCCAGCTACCTGAACCTGTTGTGAGTGGTAAGAGTAAAGCTTATATTTCAAATAAAGTGGCAGGGAAGGGTTCAGGACAGGGATCAAATCTAGCCCATATTGCTAGTAAGACAGTCAGATTTTAAGTGTGTTTTTTTGGTCTTAAATGCTGAAAATATATATGTAGACTTGTCTTCATTAGACTCCAAAATGTAAAATAAGGTATATAGATGAGATAAATGTAAGCTAATGGGCCAAGCAGCTTTTATAATCCAGTTGTTCTCACTTCTTGGCAAGGAGGAACAGTCTCTTTCTTGACTGTTATGTGCTCTAGACCTTTCGTCCTTCCTAGTATAAGTGGCTCTCCCCAGCCCTGGGCTTTGTCACTGTGGGGGATGCACATGCTGATTTCCCCCAGACAGTCCTTAACCAGCTCTCTGCAAATCCCTGCTAATGGGGAAGGAGAGAATGAGGAGTTTGCCCTTCCCAACAACCTTCACACAGGTTGTGTGCATCCTGCCAGAGCCAAGTGTGCTACAGTTACCGCTGCACACTGATCTGATCTTGTGCTTTCTCTCTATCAGAGGTTACTTTTGGTTATTGGCTGCCTGAGTGAGGTGAGGCCGAGAGACCCCCAGCCCCGGGAGCAGAGTGACCTGATCCAGGGAGCAATCCAGCTCATTCACTCTCTCCCAGCAGGGAAGTTCATGACTGCCCAATGCAGAGGGATGTTTCTGACACGTCTCAGGCAAGAGCTCACTGGCACTGGTAATAGAGCATGGCTGTCTCATTTGTAGGCTCTATTCACCTGACAGCTAAGAATTATCAGTACTGATGCTTCAGTCCCTTTCTCTTTTTCTCCAAGTGAGTGATTTGTCTATGTTATGGGTAGGTAAGCGTGACAAAACATTACACATTAGCAGCTGAGACAGTGTTTGAAAAGGGAAAATTGCTAGCAAACTGCTCCATTAGAGACCCAAATAACAAATTCTTTCTTTCCCTCAATGAAAGAGAGATAGTTACGGTCCAAATTAATTTGTCTTTCTCCCCACTCTGCAGGGGGAATCGCTTTTCAAGACAAATGGCTTCGTCACTCCTGAAAGTGAGCTGGCTCTATTAAAGCTGCATTAGGCAGAGTTTAGTCCTTTGTGTTTTGGCATCCTGGGTGTGAGCAATAGAGGCACCAGATGAGGAAGTGATGAAAAGATTTGCACCTCAGTGAACTTTGGGATGTATTAGCATGGGAATTTGAGTGCTTATCCTTTACTCTGGGATAGTCTTTCAGATTTAACTGCGTAGTTTCCCCCTATATGTTTTACTATTTTATTTTTCCAAGAAGTTTGCTTTTTGGTGTCATTGGTGCAAAGTCATTTAAACAGAGCGGGAAGGAGGATGACTTTATCCTATCTAACATTATTTTATTACAAGAAAAATGCATCTGAATCCATTGGGCCCTCATACGTTCCAATCTCTGATAATATATGAGAGAAGAGAAAGGAAGTTGTTCTTGTCCTTTGATGTTGTTGTCAAAGACTAAAATAAAGCTTTGAGAGGCAGACAGCATTGCTGTGTGTCACAAGGAGGGAGATCGGCTTCAGTTCATCTGAGTGATACAGCAGGCAGCAGGCACAGTGAAATGAGTAACTGAAAGGAGGAGCAAAAGACCTAAGAGGTTTGGACATGGCCAGTGGATTTCATCCATTTTGTGAATTCTATCTGTGGGTCTTTTAAATAGATATTATGAAATACCAGAGGAGAATTTTATTGAGTTGTAAGAAATCTTGAATGTGATAGTTCGAACGATCAAAATTCAGCCTTTTAGAGCTGTGTCTCTTGTGCAGAGTTCTCAGGAGTGTGATTTACAATTCTTCTATAGTGTATTCTGGTGATACACAAAAAAATGAACTCACTGATGCTGCTTTGCACAAGCACAGGTGGGTTTATAAGATATGACAGCACTTTAGAGTATGCAGGGCTAGACCATGAAATACAGTTTTCCAGGGGTCATGTTGTAGGTAAATGAGGTAATTTTCTCTGAAATAAAATGTGGCTGTAAAAGTTAGATTAGCTTTTCACTAAAAAAATCACATTACTAGGTAAGAACTGTTGTTCACTTGGTTTGAAAGATGGCATCTGTAGCAGCAGTATCCCATTATATTGTGAATAACACTGCCTTATAATTAAGCCTTCATCACCTTGAAATTGCCAGCACCCCTTCTGGCAAAAGCTAGTGTTTCCTAGGGATTTTTAAGCCTGTCTTTCAGATGTCATTCATGAGCCCAGATGAGGTGAAAGCACAAAGTATTAATACGAATAGTTTGCTTTCTACTTAGTTGTGTAACTGCATTGTGGTTTTCAGCCAGTGCCTGCCAATCTATAACATGCATTTATGGGTCAGATAAGTACTTCATACTGTTAAAATACCCAGTAATTTAATGCTGCACTTTATCTAATGCTCCAGGACCAACTCCATTTTGTGCCCAAGCTGGAATCCACCTGCAAACACACCCTGATGAGGGCACACAGTGCTGCTTGTTGCATCTCTGGTAGCATCTGCAAGATGCAGTGTGCTGAGCATAATGTGTTATGTGTAGTCTTTAGTCCTTCATTTACAGACAGCTTCAATAAGGAAACGTGAGGTGCTAAGGTGAAAATATAGTAGCAGATGACAACAGCCTTGTCCATCTATTTCTGTACAGGCCATCTGCTGCAAATTGTGTAGGAAAGGGTGAAGAATCCAGCTCTGCCTCAGAAAGTGGCTCTCTGAAACAACTCTTCCTGTATTCCTCCCCACCTGCTCTAGGAAGTTCATTTTTTCTTATTACCCAGGATCTGTGGTATTCCAATTCTCGTTGCTTTTGCCTTCAAGTCACTAAAACATCCTTAGAATTTTCAGTGATTACAAAAAAGGGGCCATGTTTCCTGCCCCCCACTAGATCTGACTTTCTTTGCAAGAACTGCTATGCTGTGTGCATGTGCAGTGTGTGTGAACCCCCAGTTTCCATCCTCAAGGCAAGGGAATTGGACAGGCATGGCCCTTCTTTGTTCCTAGAAGTGTCTGCATAGAAATACTTAGGAGGAGTTAAACATCAAACTGGCAAGCTGACAAAAAGCCTTTATGGGAAGAGTATGTGTACTGCTAATTCTGGTGACAAACACCCAATAGTAGCGTGCTGAAGCTTAGAGCAATTTGCATGTCACTGTGAACTTGCCAGGAATGAAGCATGTTATATTTAGACCAACTGGAAGGGAAATCTCAGACTCTAATTCAAATCACAAAACAAGGAATAGAATTAACTCTGGTCACAACCTTTAAAATAGAATGCTACAGAAATGAAAGAGTACGTGCACACCAACTGCACAAGTTGACTGTGCAAGTGTCACAACATTCAGGACTTAAATGGCTTCTTGGAGTATAACTGAGCTGGGAAAATATCTTATTTTCAAGGGGATTTTTCTTTTGTCTATTGAAAGCACAGATCAACAGCAGAAGAGGCTGTACAATAGAGGGCTGATGGGCCTTACGCATTTTCTTTACGTTATTCCCAAGTCCTTTAAAACCCATGATTTACTTCTCCCTGCATCTCATTTTATCTCTGTTCTTGGTTTTAAAATTTCTTCTTCCCTCTGCATTGCTGCAGCAGTTCTAAATGACTGGAGTGATTCATTCTATCATTCCAGTATGTTGTTCTGTTTCAATTCTAAACCATTTCCAACTGCAGATTTTTTGCTATTGAAACTGTTTCTTTTTATGATATCTTTGGGAAAAATACACAATGTTTGAATAGTAACTAAAAGCCAGGTAAAATCCAGTTTTGCTCTCAATTCCAACTCTGATTGTGGAATTCTAGCTGCCAGGGTCTTTGAATTCATTGTGTGGGGATCCAGTTTTACATTTCTTATTGAGATGATTGTTTGGGGTTCATCTGAGGCAAAGACAGTCCTTTTAGCAGGCATTTGGGGAACTTGCTGACAAAGACTTGAAAATACTTCTGGGAAGGAGTAGAAATTAATCTGAGTGGTTACTGTATGCACTATCTTAAAGCTGCTATGTTTTATGTTAGTGGTACCTGCATTTATGATAGTTCATAAAGAATACTTTCAAAACAAAGCTCAGAAATGAAAACAGCAGCATTGTAACGTAGTCTGGACCATATTTTAGAACACCTTCAGTATTTGGTAGTTAAAATAGGAAGATACAGTCCTTTTTGCTCTCCTTTAACATAGATTCTTCCCCCCTCCTTAAAAATCTGGATTCTTATATCAGGGATTTTTCCTTCATGTTTCAGGTTGTTCCCACAGATTGCTGTTCCTGAGGTGCTCTGATGGCATTATTAATCTACTTACTAAGCTATCACAACATAGCGTAGCTTTTAGTTGAGATAGCTGAGTTCTATTTATGACAGCTAGTCAAGGAAAACATCTGCATTTGCTACCTTAACTTTGATTAAGTAGTAATAAAATACACCTACTATTTCTTATTAATTCCATGAGCTTTAAAGGTGCAATGTTGTCCTGGGTTCAGCTACAGCAGTCATTTTTTCTCCTTCTTAGTAGCTGGTGCAGTGCTGTGTTTTTGACTTTCAGTCTGGGAACAATGCTGATAGCACCGATGTTTTTAGTTGTTGCTAAGTAATGTTTACTCTGACCAAGGACTTTCTCAGTCTCATGCTTTGCCAGAGAGGAGGGGAAGCCAGGAGGAAGCAGAGACAGGACACCTGACCCAAACTGGCCAAAGGGGTATTCCATACCACAGCACGTCATGCCCAGTATAGAAACTGGGGGGAGTTACCCGGAAGGCCCAGATCGCTGCTCGGGTCGGGCTGGGTATCGGTCGGCGGGTGGTGAGCGGTTGTGTCCTTTTCCCTTGTTATTCCTCTTATCATTATTATTGGTAGCAGTAGTGGTTTGTATTATACCTTAGTTACTGGAGAGCTGTTATCTCAACTCGTGGGAGTTACATTCCTTCGATTCTCCTCCCCATCCCTCCGGGAGCGGGGGGAGGAAGGAAAAGGGGGGGAGTGAGCGAGCGGCTGCGTGGTTCCAAGTTGCCGGCTGGGCTTAAACCACGACAAATGTCTAGAGCCTGTGACTTTTCTCTGTACAGATTTAGTGCAGTCAATGAGATTATTTTATTTTCGAAGTTATTTTCTCAGTATTTTCTCCATTTAGTGGCTTTCAGAAGAAAAGGCTGTTTCTTATTAAAACTCTATAAAATTGGTTTATATTTATATAAAACCTGCTATCATATTTAATGTCATTCCTGTCCTATAATCGTGTAGTTAACATGTATATTACTTTGTTTGTTTTCAGACGTTTGGAACAAAACCTCATCAAAATCATTCCCCCTGGAGCTTTTACCCAGTACAAGAAGCTTAAGAGAATGTAAGTTTTAATAAGACCAACATGCAAGAGCAATCATGAATCTTCTTGCTTCAAGTTCAATATCTTTATTTGAGAAACATATTGGCAATTTCTGTGTTGAAATCACTGGGGATTGCACAAATAATCTCTTCCAAGTGTAAGCAACAATGGAATTTGGTTCAGGATGCCTAACAGTGCATGAAAGCCTTAATAATACTTAATTTCATTTCCCATTATAAATGATGTGAGCTAATTAGCTGTTAGTCTGTTCAAACTTCAAATCTGCTTCCTCAGAAAAGACTTTGAGTTCTGTTTATTTCCTCATTCATTCTGGTATTGCACCACTTCAATTTACCTGACCCTAGTTACAGCAGGAGTACCTGTTCTTTCAGAGTAGTTAAGGGGTTTTGTAGTGCATTTGATATCTTGATGTTGAAATGGTTTGGCTGTTTAGAAGAAAACAGACACTTGCTGGAGCCTGTTTTCTCTGTTTCTGAATCGCCAGTAGGGACCCAGACAATTCTTTTCTCATTAGCTCTCATGTTTTCTCTTTGGATTTAAATAAAACAATCCTGATTTGTAGCAGTGCTCTCATGCAGATAACCTGGGCATTCCCCCTGTAGGTCTTTCTTTTCATTTTTAGCTGATATAGGAGAGATGTTGTGACAGTAGTCATACAGTAGCGATACAGACAGTGGCAAAGCAAGTTACTCCCACTTCAGCAGAGTATCAAGTTAATGATGGGTACTACTGAACCAATAGCTTCCAGAAGTCATTCAGACTTTGTTAGCTCAGTGCTAAGACTGCTAAAACTGCTTTACAGTTCTTGTTTTCTGATGTGAGCAATACTTACTGGATTTAAGAAAGTGTCATCTTAGTTCACAGAAGACACAGGATTATCAGATAACTAATGCTTTTGGAAACTGAAATGATCCTGCACTGTACTTTTGGATTTAAGGGTAAAATTACTGTTTGCCAGTCCAAACTTACCAAGTTCCTAGAGCTGGAGAGCTGTAAATATAGATCTTAATAATTAACAGGTCAAATCATCAATCTTACAGAGTCTCTATTCCTCTGTCTCACTTTCAATATAGCTGTATGTATTTTTAAAGAAGTACTGCATTAGATAGCAAGACAGTAATTTCAGTGAAAAATGATGGATTCCTTTTCAGTGACCTAACTTGTAACTTTTTCATTATTGAAGTCACTACTGAGTTCTTTCTGAGGTATGACTAATTTTAGATTTTGGCAATGTTTTACCATCCTTTCATTTTCATGATTGGTGAACTCTGGTTTTATGGGAATTGACCAAAAAAAAAATGTTCTTTAACTTGACTGGCTGCTCAGCCCAATGCAGCACTTACTGTGTGGAGTGATTAATGTCAGAATTTCACAGCACAATTCCATTAGCAAGTTGTGTTAGCAGCTTTCTGGAGTATAATTGGCTACTCATTGAGATCTGAACTTGGAATTAAGTAATAAGTTACTGTGCCAGATGATCTGTATCAAAGCCTAGTGAATGTGACAGCATATGGGGATAGATACTTAGGCTGCAGAATGTCCCATAACAAACATGATGCTTTGCCATTTGGCTATTGACCTGTCTCCTTGTTAAAATTTCATTACTCTAAAGGGGCATCACTGTTGTTCTATAAAGTTTAATTGAGGTCATTTGTTTCACTATTTGAAGAGACTATTGACATCCTCTTTACAGTGTGCAAGATTCCTTGTGGTTTTAACACAGAAATATACTTTGGTCAAAAGACTACTCTTCAAACAAGAGAGTTATCCTTCCTTTTCCATATAGAGGAAGGACATGTTTGCAATCACTGAAGTCATCAGCCTCTTTTCATTTCTGTCACTTTGATTTCAATGAGCAGTGCAATAGCATGAGGAATATTGATTGAATTCATTGATGCCCTACTCGGGGTACAAGTGAGGAACATTATTTTTGTTGTTGTTGTTATTATTATTAACTATTACATGTAATAATATTTTAATAGAATTTAGAGGATAGTACTGGCATAACATTGGGAATTGTATTGTATTTTTCTTCTTCCAGTGAATAAATATGCAAGAATGTTAGGGATGATGGACTGCTCACTTGCAGCACTCTCAGTATTTTGATACTGAGTATTTCCAGCAAGATTATGCAGTTTTCTTTGCTTAAGTAATTGGATAACTGAGAATATTGTTTAGGTAAGAGCCAGTTGTCCAAGATAATCTTTATCAGATTTCATATTAATTGGTCAAGTTGATAGCAGAAGGTGTATGTATATTAATTCAAGTGTTTCATTTTTATCTAGCTGAATTTGCTGTTTAGAATGTCTCTTCAATAGATTCCAGGGTGGAAGAGTTATTTTGGGGATTGAGTTTTAGCAAAGGAGCTGAAATCTTGTGTATTGGACTTCATCATGATTGCCCACATCTTCTCACACAATTAATTACATGAAGCTCAATAAATCTGTCTCAGCAGGAAAGACACAGGATTTAAATATGCAGTTGAATTTTATCATCTGGGATGATGGTTCCTCTGATTTTGGGGTAAATGTAACAGGTCCTAGCTCTGTGCTCAGTTGTTCAAGGGCTTCAGAAGATGTTTGAGGGGCTTGAGGGAGATACATCTCATCTCCAGAGACAGAAGTTGTTGTCATTATGGCACGGAGTATCCAAGCCCAGACATGCCATTTTGAATTAATTTACATAGCAGTTGTGCTTGTACCATAGTTCTGTAACTTCTAACCTACGAGTTCCAAAGTTTATGGCATCACGTCCCATTTTGTCTTTGCTTTTTTGAGGCTTTTAACTAACAAGTTTGTAACACAAGACTAAGACCCACGTACGTAGAGACACTTTGAAAGAAGTGGTTGTGCCTCTTTAGCTCTGATGCTTGTAGTGACATTTCACGTTATCAGATTAATTTTTCCATATATTAGAAGAAAATACATTGAGATTTCACAATCTTCCCAGTAGCTCTGTGGTGTTGCTACTTTTATTAAGCAGCTCCTAAAACCTAAACCACATATGACACGGATTTTTGCTGAGTACTCTTGTCAAATGAGAAGAGCCCATTTTACATGTTAGAGATAATCATGTAATCTGTTTCTAATATGTTAGTCGATGAAGAGAAGATTTATTCAATAGTTTTCCATCTGGCTGCATCTAAAAATAAGTCTGGTTTGTTTCACAAACAGAACAGCTGTGTTCTGTTTACCTTTTACAGTAAAGACATTGAAGCTGTACAGTCATATGTTATACAGTGACTCACAGGGTACCCCTGCTCCCCTGGTGCAAAGTCAAAATCAATTTGTGTCCTGTCAGAGGTGCAGGGAGACTAGAATGAGGTGACTAATGTTTTCCCTGCCTGGGTGGAATCCTGATAAGTTTATTACATTTCCAGCTCAAGAGCCACATTTCCACCGGGTGATTCAGAGATCTTAAAGTGTGAAGGTGAGCTGTATGTGATCTAAATTGGCTTAGTTGTGCAAGTTAGAAAAACCTGTATCTCTTTGTCTTGATGTAAATCAAGCACAGAATAGGATTATCTTACCAAAGCAGACCCAAAGAAGGGAACAAAAGTACAAGGACTTAATTGACTCCCTTTGCCTCAGTCAAGTCAGAAGGCATGGAGCCTCCTTATCCAACAGCAGTGGAGCTTGCACTCTAATGGAGAGGAAATAATGTGTCTAATTATCTTCTAGTGCTGATTGTAGTACATCTCCATGAAGTGAGTGAGTGTCATCACCCAGCATGGCATTTATGCACATTCAGGCACCATTAGTTATATACTCATTAGCATCCGGACATGGGGAGAGACGAAGGATGGGAATGTTGAAATGTAGCAGATCAAAAAATAGTACTGAAATACTTGTTTCAAAAATCAGATGCCCTTTTTCAGATGCTTGTTGTTGTTCAGCAACTCATGATTTCATGTGACTGTGGTAGGTTTTAATATGTTCCTCAGTAGATAGTGCAGATTCACCTCACACTTCTGCTTACCTAACAATTACTAGATAAAACGCAGCAAATGCCACCAGGCACTAAACAGGTTTCACAAAACCCTGTATAAAAATAAATATTCCTACTTTAACTGTCACAAATTTGGCTGCTGTGAATTGAGCTGAAGAACCAGAAAGCTTCATCGAATGCTGTCCTTGTAGGCATGATGTTGTAATAGAAAGCATCAGTAGATTGCATATAGTTGTTTCACAGGCTTTATAAAAGAAACAAACCTTATAAAAGAACCAAAGAAAATCTCACTTTATGTGGCTAGAATTTAAAACAGTTAGAGGACTTCATTAAAGTTTTAACCAACAGTACTTGTAGCTCAAAATATGTGTAGAATGGAAAAACCTTCCTACTTTTGATTCCTAAGTGATTGTTCAAGTGATGTTTATTTAGATTTTGCTTGAGATCCTTAGCATGAGCCCCAGTGGAATTAACAGTGAGGTTGTACATGAAATACTGTATGACTCCAGCTTCAGCTATCAGTGTAAAGATTTGATACTACTGGTACAAGCTGATTCCAACTGTCAGTGGATGTAATGAGGTGGCTGGAAGTTATGTCTGTAGCTAAGCACCTGGTTGAACTGATTGACAGAAAGATTGCATTGCAGTGACAGTCATGATAAGAACCACAGAATCAACGAGGCTGGAAAAGAGCTTCAAGATCATCAAGTCAAGCCTTTACCCCAGCCCTGCCAAGGCCACCACTAACCCCTGGCACTGAGGCCTCGGCTACACGGGGTGTGAACACTTGCACGGACGGTGACTCCAGCACTGCCCTGGGCAGCTTGTTCCAATGCCTGAGCACCCTCTGGGGAAGGAATTGTTCCTCATCTCCATCTGAACCTGCCCTGGCTGTTTCCTCTTTCCTGTCACTTGTTAAGTGGGAAAAGAGACCAACTACCTCCTGGCTCCATCCTCCTTTCAAGTAGTTGTAGAGGCACTCAGTTCTGAGCATCTGGGTCCCAAGTGTAGCAAATTTGGCTCTGTGTATGAAGAAATTGTGGCATAATCTGTATTCATCTTTGTATAGGTGGTTGGTTATAATTAAAATTGAAGGGTATTTTCCAAAGCAGGGACATGCTTTCCCTTGAAAAAGGCAATCTGAAAGTGTCTGAAAACAACAGTGAGACCTGGCAGTGCTGTGTCAACCCTCTTCCCTCCTGGAACACCAGATCAAGGTCATGGTAGAGTTTTGTGCTGCTTGTTTTCTCTAGGCCATTAAAAACCAAACTGGTCCAGTGCCAAAGTCCTTAGTGGCACTGGTGCCTGCTTGGGCTTGGGGTCTGAGTAGTTTGTTTCCCATCCTCTTTCCTACTGGTATTAAACAGAGATGGTATGGGAAAAAGAAGTCGTACCTCAGAAGAATTTTCTCATCCTAAGAATTATTGATACTGTTTTATATAAATTGGGAATAGCTTTTAATGGACTTTCCTAGAGTTTTGATGGGAATTTTGTTTGAAAATACTACGTTTCTGGTATTTATGCTGAGTATTTTCATCTTTACATCTCATTTACGACAAAGTTTCTTCTTGCAGACAAACACTCTTGCTGCCTCAGAAGCCATTACCCTGGTGCCTACACTGTGCTGACACCTTTAATCCCACTATCTTCCTTAATGCATGTCCTGCCAGTACGTTCCAGCTCCCTTAGAACCTTTCTTCACCTTATCTATCATTTCACTTACAATCAAAATACGAGCTTCTGTACTGTTATAAGGTTAGCCTTCCATGCCTGCCTTTAAACATCAGACAACCTTCACACTTTGTCACAGGCTGCTCCTCACCCTTGAGGACCACCCCACAGAGTCACAATGCGATCTCCATTATTAATAGCTCTTAAAATGGTTTTATCAACTTCACTGTTATTCTTCAAAGCTCTTCATAAAGCTCTTTGTCTCAATGTCCATGTAATGAAAGACCTGACTAACAGGGGAGCTGCTTATTTATTGAGGCTGTTGTACTGACTGGTTTTCTGATAGCTCCTGCAGTTTGCCGATCTGTGTCCTTACATAGTTCGTAATTCCTCCAACATAATATGATAGTTTAGTTCTGGATTTGTATCAGGTACCTTCTTCCAATAAACTACAGCTGAAATATTTTCATCAAAATCCTGTTTATAATTTTTTTTGTTTCATTCTCCCTTCTCTTTACAGAGACATCAGCAAGAATCAAATCTCTGACATTGCACCTGATGCATTCAAAGGCTTGAAGTCTCTCATTTCATTGTAAGTAGAAAATAGAACTGAATGGGCATTTGGGAAGAGCTTGCATGTAAGAGAAATAAAGATGATAATGTGCTATCTGGGAGAACTTAGGTTTCTGTGTGCAGTTGCCAGCTTGTGTGAAGCATCTCATCTTTTGCAAATGAAATATTGGTCACAAAGGTTAGGAGGAACTGTTTGCACATCTCTGGTAAGTTCTTTTGTGGGTGAACACCCCAAGGTTACTGATTTGTTCACTTCTTCAGATTCAGTGCATTGGTTGATGTGTTGTACATGTGTACCTGCAGGCCGATCCATGGTGCACAAATCCTCATCACAGCTCAGACACTGTTTGGTGGTGTTCATCAGGGAGGAGTTAGGGGGAATTCTTCCATACTGAATTTTTCTTCTGTATTAAAGACCTGAGATTGCACTCTTTTGTGAGTTTTTTGGTTTATTTGGTTTTGTTTGGGGTTTGGGATTTTTTTTCAGACTAGTGAGGGAAGAACCTAAGCTCTTAAGAAAATGTTTCTATTGCTTAGCTGTAATTACCACTTTATTAAGCTGGAAGGGGACTAAAATATGACTCCATATAAAAGATAAAAGGAAGGCAGGATCTCTTGACAACCATTCCTTTCTCCTTGTAGAACACAAAAACTGTTTTAGCACCAAGTTGAATTTAAATGCAGCTATATTTCAACCTAGCTACCCACAGCACTATTAAAACAGTGGGGCTTTTAATGGGTACAAGGTCAGAAGCTGCATATGGAGAAAGAAGTAGAACAGAGTGTTAGAAAGAGCCCCAGGTTAAGCGAAGAGGGTAAGCTCAACTGGAGTAATATTTGCCTGCATTAATTGTAAAGACAATTTTAAAACATTTAGCTCATTAATATTCATGTAATAGTTTTATTTTTAAGGATGTAGTTTATTTCTAAAAGCTGCCATGATTTTATTCTCTGAATACTGGAAAATTCAAACCCCCTATATAACTTGTTGACTACTGCTAATATTAGAAGTTCATTCAGCACTACACATACATGTTGCAGTACACTCTGAGCCAGATTGCAGAAGGATGGGCCTTTTTTTGTGCCCTGGATCCAGCTGGGAGAATGCCAGAAATATATATTAAGTGTTGCTAGCCTTTGTTGAGTAGTCAGGGTGGTGTTATTCAACATACTGTGGAAACGGTCAAATCCCCCAATGCTGTCTGGAAATGATTCAGTAAGAGAATGACATTTAGCGAACACTACAGTTCTGGCTTAGTATGAAACTACTGCTGATGTTGCAATGCTACAGCTTTCTGGTATTGGCAAACCTTCTGGCTAGGAGCAAGCTGGACAGGCAAGACATTTCTACTGGGCTTGACTTCCCAATGCAGAAGTTATTCAGCTTCTCCCAGGTGGCCTCAGGAGTGGGACAGAACACATCAGAGTGGACAGAGAGGAAATGAGAATATAAACGGGGTGGGAATTTATAGTGTTTTGACTTGCATACAGAAGCAAGTGAAATGACTGTGTATTCTCTGCCCGGTCATCCAAAATGATATTTTAAGTAAATGATGTTTAAATACGTTTATATCCAAGTCGGTAATACAGTGCTTAAGTTAATGGTAGGAGGTTCCAAGGGGGAAGAGAGAGGGGAGAGAGATGAGATGCAGCACAGGAAGGGAACTGCCTCTGAGCAGTGTTTCCTAGTGTTTGCCTCAGTTTCCTCCCTCTGCAGCCACACAAAGCTGGTGTAACACACAACTGTTTCTCGTTTGTCTGGCAGACTGGTTTCTAGGACAGTATCAACTCCAGCCTTGAAACTGTCAGCCTCCTCCTCTAGGTTCAGTTGTCCATTGTGCTTGCCATTGGCTTTTACTTTCTTTTGAGAGGTTTTACTCTTGCAGCTCATTGCAGGTAGGTCTTACAAGTGTTTTCCCTATGACTGATAGACAAGAGTTAGTTTCATGACCTGTTACCCAGGTCATGAACCTCTGGCAGGTTCTTCCCTGCTTATCACTTGTGTAGGTGTTCCAGTTTCTGAGCCCTAGGTATCGTTATGGAGCAAGATTATCTGGTCTTCTGCAGAATCTGGGTTTCTCTGAAGAAACCTCCCCCAGGCTTCTACTTCTGAAAAGTAGAGGATCTTCTTTCATCTGATCTCTGCTCTAGCCACCAGGGCAGTTCTGTCAACCGCAGAAAGACAAGTAAGTGCAAGAGCAGATGACTTCTTTGAAGTGCTAGCCCTCCCAGTGAAACTGCCCAAGGGGAAAGAACAAGGAGGCAGAAATGAAGTAAGAGGGTTTGCTTACCTGTGTTTTCTCTTTTAAGCGGTTCA
>NW_009933265.1:65542-90678 GCF_000696875.1 Nestor notabilis
CCTGAGGCCTCAGTACCTTTAGTCAGCTGCATGCCCTGAAGGAAGGCTGCTCTGCATACAATGCTTCAGCTCAGTGGAGAGAAACTGTTATTTTTCATATATGTAAGTCAAATGTGACTGGTGGCATACATTTTAATGAGACACCATTGAGGCTTCATCTCTGCCAGAGCAGCTGGACTTCTCAGCTAGCTGAGTTAAAACAGGAAGAAAAGAGGGGAAAATGCTAATGCACAAATGGAAGTAAGCAACTTGGTTTTCATTAAAAATGAAGTACTGCTGTAGTGCCTAAATTCCGTGCTTCTCCCTCCCGCATTATTCCCATTTTCTGCTCCACCCTTTACTCCCTGCTCGCATGCAATTGCAGTGCTCCCTATGGGTCTAGGAGAGTGAAAGTGCTTCTTTGGAAGACAGCCAACATTGTTAGTCTGGCTGGCTAATGGAGCCCTATATATAGTGGGTTGCTACTCCACTTTCTTCTGAAGCTAACTTAGGGTAGTGTTTCCAGGCAGAACAGTTTCTCAGAGTGCTCTGCCTATTGTGCCTATGGAGAGATGGAAGAAAAAATGGTGTACTGTAGTTTTCAAAGCACAGGAATGTTTATTACAGAAACAGTTCACCCCAAAATGTATAAAACTTAAATCTTTTAAAAGTGCAAAGTGACCCATATGCCAACAGGTCATAATTTTTTATTTTAAATCTATATATTTTCTGTAACAAGAAATCCACCTATGGGAGTCAAAAAGGTCACAGAATCTTGACGTTTTCAATAAGCCATTTCTACCTTAAGTTTTTTCTGCATTTAGCAAGAGAAAGGCAACGTTGTTCATGGAAGGACTTAAGACATATCCATTCCCCACACTCAGGGGAAAAAAAGTTGTCTTCTGCATGCCCATTTTTCACGGGGTTTTTGTTCCCTGTTCATATAAGGAACGTGTGGAACAAGGAACATCTCCTTTGTTTTTCTTAGAAGTATTTGGGCTTTGTTCTTTTTTTTTTTCCTAAGGAACTGCAATCATTCTTCTTTAAGAACATATTTTCTTCTTCCAAGAGTTTTCTGCCCTTTCCTTTCCCCCTTATTGTGTTACATGCAAGTGGCACTGTGAGTCATGGTCAGCTCTGGGGCTATGGATTTAATTCTGCTACAGTGTCTGAAGTTCCCTTTCAATATTTAGGCTCTAGGGCTTAGATCCTTAGCATGTTTTTGGTATGAAGGAAACTTCAAACCTGTTTATGGACCACCCTGAAGGTACAGTAAGATCCAGGCTCTGTTTTTGAGTTGTGGAGAGCTTGGTGGAGAATGGAGGCTGTTGCTGATCAAGGCCTGAGGAAAAGGGTCCTTAGTCTTAAAGATGCCACTGTGGGACTTGGGAGGAAGAAGTTATGTTGCATAATTCCTGTGACTCTGTTGGACAAATAAACTGCTTGTCTATAGCAAAGCCTCCCCACTTGAAAAAGTGGAAGTATTTCCCTGTCTCAAAGAGATGATACAAGGGTGTATACATTGAAGGCTGTGAGGGGTAGTGATAGTGCAGTGCTTGAGACCATATGAAATATTCAAACTGAGAAGCGTAGAATGATTTGAATTTAAAAATGACAACAGGCAGCACAGATGCGAGCGAGCTGTGGTAGCGTAGCCATGGCTTTTGTGTTGGAGGGATTAGTCTTGCCATCCAATACTGCTTTCGGTATAAACATGAGAACAAATAATACCCTTGCTTTGAGAAGTGTAGCAGAACTGGTTGGTTGCAGAAGAATGTGTTATCTTCATTCTAAGCAAAACTTTGAGAAATGCTCTACTGGTAGTACGTGGTGCACACAGTTAGAATAGAGCTTTGCTGGAGTTGGAGTGGTTAATAACTCAGCACTGAACAGTGAGGCCAAGTTATGAAGAGTTTAATGTTTCAAGATTGCTGCATGCACTTGCTGAAGTAAATTAATTTTTCATTTAATCAGCTCAAAATCTGCCTAATAACAGCAAGAGGATTGTATCAGCATTTGGTTATTGTTAACAGTATCGAAGATAAATGTTATTCTTGGGGTCAGTAGACTTCCCACAAATGGAGGTTTGGAAGGCCATATCCAGACTGTCTGGGGACATTTTATGAGATATGACAAAATAGTCTAAGCCTTCAGTGTGTTAAACTAAATGAATAAAAGTTAAGACCACTGCAGAGGGAGAATTTCTCTGGTTTTGTTCATATACTGAATTAAGCTAGTGAGCAATTTAAAAGCTTAGATCAGCCTGGGCACAAAGACAAGAGACAGCTTAGATTTTGACATAGCAGTCCCATTTAGACATCATCTCCTGGGTGATGATGTATGTGGTGTCATTCATGGTGATTTGAAATCTGCAGTAAAACACTGTCTATTGCAATAACTGCCAAACTTATTTTAAGGTAACAAATTGCTTGGGATAGTTTTACTGAGATTTATTTAGCCTAACTTGTTCTGAAGAAATATGAAATAGTGCAGAGACAAAAAATTATATGTCTATGTTTCTTTCAGAGATGAGAAATGTATTGCTGGTTTTACCCCTATCAATTCCTCCTCTTAAAAACTTGAATTCTTATTGAGCCTGTGCCATGGTACATAGTTTGGGAAATGTAATTCTTCCTAGCAAGAATTGTTTTCATAGTGTGAAGAAAAGTTAAAAGCATTCTGAGGACTGAAAAAGGCATTGCGTAAAGTCAAAATTTGACACTTCAGTAAGAATGTTTCAGCCAAGCCAAAATAAAGCAACACTTAGCTGGAAACCATATGGTCTAGGGTAAGGGATTCTGTGATAGGCTTTCACCCCCCAGAAAAGTTCTGTGGCACTTTCCAGGGGAAGATGTCTGTATTCTGGGATAGAGTTAACGAAGCAGCTAAATTGCAGCTACATTTGCAAGTAAGGTAAGCTGAGGGACTGTGAAACAGCGACACCACAGCAATTACTGCTTCCCGGCCTCAGGAGGTGCTGTGTTAACTCCAGTGCATATGACGGGCCATGCACTGGGAAAGTCTTTGCAAATTTTCACATTGTTCAAGAGGTCAGAATGTCTACGCACTGTGAGGAATCAGTGAGACTTTTATGTTTCAAAGTAAGGTTTGTTACATGCTTAATCACCGTCTCACCCAGGATAACATACGTGTTGCTATGTGTGCTTCCAATCCTTTCTTTGTCTGGTATGTTCCAAGCTTTTAAATGAATCTGTGCAGTGACTATTTTCACTGTTTAATCTTTACTTTTAACTACTTAGAACATCCATTGGGTTAATGTGCAAAACTTGAAGATTAGTAGTGACAAATAGTTGTTTAATTGGAAATTTAATATTGTGATTTGGAATAGATACATTTTGGGGGAATATGAAAATATGATGCCAGAACCAGGCTTTAGAAACATAGTGCCTCTTTATGACTTTTATATATTTGTATAATTTCTTATTACAGATCCACAATAACTTTTCAACTGAATAGTGTGCTTCTTCCAGAGATCTTCTCCAGTGCTTGCAGTGCAGCAGGGGGGCTGTGTTCTAGCTGTGTTGTCCTTCCCATTGTTTGGAAGGTTGATGGCAGACTGAAAACTGCTGCCATTTGTGAGCCAGCCCAGCCCACCAGGTACTTTTGAAGAGCTGCAGCTTGTGCTTTGTGGCCATGCTGAAAGCATTTAGCTGAGAACTGATGAGCTGATGCTCTATGTGCTGCTCAGAATATAGCCCTTGAGTGGCTCAGCTGCCCCTGTGCTATAACAGCAACTTGTTGATGTTAGAAAACCACCAGCAATAAAATGTGAGAAATTTGAGTTAAAAATACAGTGAAAGACTCTTCACACTGGTCATTCTGGCATTAGATATACCTGCCTTGTGGAAAAGACAAGGGTAAAATTTGTGCACTGGCAAGTCTGATGTGCTTGCACATCCTTATGACTGTGTTCTCCATTCGGACTGGTTTCCATCTTTGTAAAAGAGACTCTCATGTGGTGAGAAAAGAAAGAAAGGAACAGTAAGGAAAAGGATGCCTATTAGTCTTTCAGTCAGTTCTGGCTTAGTCTTTAGTTACTACTTTCAAGTTTAGCTCTGTGAGTATAGACTTAAGCTAAAGCTCCACCCAACAGCAAATGGTGCTGGTCAGACCTATAGGTAACTTGGTCTCCCAGCAAAGTTAAAAAGCAAATGAACAGTCAAGAGCACACAATAAAAAGTATAGTAATTCTTTTGTGTTCTAATAAACGTCATTCTGATTCATTGATGTGCTGTCTATTGGCAGCAATTACTGAGCTGATTTTATTAGATATTAACTTTGTCAGTGTACTTTAAATAAAAAATATTTGAGGTCTAAACTGTCAGGTGCTAGGGGATAGGAGGAGGGTTGTGCTGCTGTGCCAAGCTTGCACAGGAGCCAGGACACCTGCATGTCCTGCAATATATGAGAAGGGTAGAAGTGAACACACAATTTTACAGCTTGTAATGCCATAGGCAGATCTCCTAAAATGTATCCATGTTGGTAAAAGCATTGGAAATTTAAATGAAGTTCTTTAATTGACTTGGCTGTGGTTCCTGTTACGTGGCTTTTTGAGTTTATTTTTCTGTTTGGGGGTTTGTTTGGTTTCTCTTTTTCCCAAGGCTGCTGTTCTGGAAACACTGGTGCATGGTGGTGAGATGGGACCAATGACAGGACATGCAGGAGAGCAGCTGCAGTAATGGGGTGTCCCTAACCTAACCTGGCCTGTCCTTTCCTGCAGGCTGGCTCATTCCTAGTAGTGCAGCAGTTGGTACATTCAGGACAAAAGCATCTTGGAAGATGCTGACGAAGATCCATATTTGCAGATAGGAGCATGGTTGCCAGTCTTAGAAAAACTGAGAACTCTGGAGAAAGCAAAAGTTTCTGTGCTTTTGATTAGAGGAAATGGAAATAAGGAGCTGAAGAAATGAGACGCAATGCATTATGTATCTCCCCTCCCCTCCTCTTTGCTTCTTTCTGGAGGACCGTTTGACTCCAGCTCTGCCATGGCAGGCAGACAATGGCATTAGCTAATTTGGCTCCATGTAGTGCTGAACATGAATATGAATTAGAGACAAGTGCCTGAGCTCTCATACTGACTTTTGTTTAGCTGTTAATTTGTTCCAGTGTTAATGTGCCACATGCACATAAGCCTAATTAGGTTAGAAAATGCTGCTTTTCTTTTCATGGCTTCTAAAGATTGAAGCTTTGTTTTATTTTGTAAGCTATTTTATTCTAGTTTCTTTTGCTCAAAATAATAAAGAGGAGGTATAAACACATCCAGGGTTTTCAGTTCAGTGGAACACTGCACTGTGACCTTCTGACTCTTAAATTAAAAGTGAGAAATTACTCCAATAAGAGTCTTATCTTGATATTTGCATTTAGTAGTACCATGATTAACAACTGCACTGGATGTGAGTGTTGACATTTCTTTAAGATTTCACTTTACATAAGTGTGTTTACAGCCAGAATAACTCTTAGTCTGGAATGGGGATTTTTATTTCTGCTTTCCATGGGTATTTTGTAGAGCTTAGCTTCTGAGCTCCTTTTCAGATGCTATATTATTATGCACTATTGATCAGCATTGATGGTCCTGCTACTCCACAAAACTAAGGACGATGTTCACCTAACACCACAGAGCTTAGAAGCTAAACTTTGTATACAGATGATGCACTTGCTAAAGAAATGTTCAGAAAGTGGGGAAACTGAGGTGGAAATATATTGCATTCTGTGGGCATTAGCTTAACATTTTAACCTTTTAAATATTTTATTTGCAGAGGTTTTGCTTCCTGATATAGGGGTTCACATCAGTTACTTTGTTCAGAAAGAAGTCTGAGAGTCAGCTTTTGGATGTTGGTTTAGAGCCCAGTGAAATTCAGTGACTTGAATATTATCTCATATTTTGAAACTGCTACCTAAATGGACCTACTAGATCTTCCAAAGCTCAGCCATCATTTCTGTCTAGTTTGGGGTAGAGTATAAAAATCCATGTACATTGCATTAAATTTTGTTAAAGTAGGAAAGTGTGTGTGTGTCTTCTGAAGCTGAAATTATGAAACAGAAAAATTTGGTGGTACTAGCATCCATTACTCACAAAAGCCACTAAGTGGAACAGCACATTTAAAAGCCAACCTCCTGACTCTGCAATAGATAAAGAGAAATTATTTTACTTGTGTTGAGAGAAAATAGAATGCTGGATGATCATTAGTTTCTTGAGTAGGAGTTCAGTTCCTGCTAAACTACAAAAGTAATGAAAAATGAAGTTTCAAGTTTAAATTTTCCTATCTAAGTGGTGTTATTTTATTTAGAGTCATTTTATTTAGGCTCAGAAATGAGCTGTTCTGGGAACTCTCCCACAGAGGTGATATAGTTCCAATGACTGATGAAGAGTAAACTGAAGTGGCAATACTCTGGGAAGGCCAGAGGGTATTGTAAATGGTCCATCACACTGAGTGTTTGGTTTTCACTATGTTCACCCCACCATAATGTTGTAAATGTTGAAAGACAGGGTAAGCCAGAGTTTCAGGCAGCAGCCAAGCCTCACATGGCTGGTTGATTAATTGCTAACATGTTATTACACATCAAAACGTTAGGGAATTAACGAGATTAGTGACATATAAGCAACAAAGTTTTGGCATGAGCTGTTTTATAACCACTTACCGTGTCCTATAGAGAGCATTGAAATTATGTCAATACTGGTTTTACCTATTTGAAGTCTATTAAAATGTTTAGGCAAGGAGTAAAATTTTCAGAGGGAGTGAAATCTTCTTCCCTTTTACCAGGACATACATAAGCTCCTAACTCACTGTCTGAGTCTGACAAATTTTGCCAGCTGCAGAAATGACATAAGTAAATACTTTAGATTTGATTGAAATTCAGGTGTGCCTGTCACATATGATTCTGCTCTCATCTCTAGGTAACACATCTTAGCATAATGGTGGATTTGTCTGGTTTTCCCTTTAGTTCAATTTCTGAGGAAATGTGCATTTTTCCATTAAAAGGGAAATATTTTTAATATTAAAAGTGAATAATGGATATCAGTTTATGAATATTTATGATCTTTACTGATTTTTATAACCAAACTCCACCTAAATCATTTTTGAGTTTCTGAAATATATGTCTATTTCCAGTTCAGGTTAAATTTCTTTATATTAGCTAGATGAAATGGTAACAGCAGCTGGTGAAGCCATAATATTTTATCCAATGATGCCTGTGTCACATTTAATGCCAATTATTATATCTTAAGAGATTCACTTACATGTAATTTTATCTACAACCATCTTATGCTTCCCTGGCTTTTAAATTCAGTATCACTGAGCAGAATTCTAGGTTTTTACATCAGTGTCTTTCAATGGTTAAAATATTTCTAAAAAAGGTGGGAAAAAAAATCCCTCAACAGAATGAAAAATATTTCAGATAGGGGGTTTGGATGATGTCCAGTTTCTACATTAAAAATGCTTTCCAACACCAGACGAAGCCTGAATCATAACGACTCATTTAGTACCATGTGCTCTTAGAAAAGCAAATGAGATCAGTAGTGAAATGAAATGCCCACAGATCCTGGGCATGGTGCACAAGATCAATAGAGATGATAATGCAGAGAGGTGGGAGGACACTAAACTGGTCTGTTATTTAAGATTTATTTTGTCTTCCTGAATCTTTCAGAGTGCTCTATGGAAACAAGATCACAGAGATTCCCCAGGGCCTTTTTGATGATCTTGTGTCTCTGCAGCTGCTGTGAGTATGATCCCTTCCTCTTTATTTTACAGCCTAGCTTGATTTACTGTTTTTTCAGCTTCTGACATTATTATAATCACCTTTTCCACTGAAAACTCACTGGGATGTGCTAGGCAGTTGTTTCTCTGTCAGGCAAGACAGAGGCAAGGGCTGAAATAAGAAAGGAAGGTGCCAACAGTTTTATAGCACAGTGTGTATAATGGATAATAGACACGGAGGATTTAAGTGTGGGGAGGAAATGAAGACTTGGTGAAGTCCAAGAAAGGAAATTGGGTCACTGACTGATGTGCAGATGGGGATGTCATCTGATTGTTTTTACACCTTTAGCATTTGTGGTTGAGTAGATCCTTGAGGGCTACTGTGTCACAAGAATATGCAAGCAACATGGCAATAGGGCTTTGCTGCAAGAGAAATGATTTCAAACAATATATTGTTTGAGTATTTTATGCCATGTGTGATTTAACACACAGTCATGAGCAGGGTAAGATGTATACCATACACTCTTCAGTATTTATTAATGTAGCATAACAAATTTCCTAACCCAAATGTGAAATTGCAAATTTCACCCACTCTTGTCTCCATAATCACATTGGGAATGAGTAGCTCCTTCAAAGAGAGAGAAATCAGCTACCATTTCAGCCAGTCAATAGAAGGAGCAGAAGTGTGGTTAATATGCGTATTGCTAACATTCTGATTACCATGATGGATGATGCACTCAGAAAGTAAAGGTGATATATGATAAATTCATCAATTCTGGTTTATATTGCACACTACCGTCCACCCTCAAACAATAACTTACATGAAGTAACTTTTAGACATGATATTTTAAGCCTTTCTTACCATGTTGACATAATCAGAAATGAATATCCAAAAGTTCATGATTCCCATTGCATGTATTGCTCTATGCTAGCAGTCTTTGCTGCACTTACATGCTATCTAAAAATAAGCATAGATTTATATTAGAAATCCATGAGCAACACCAAAGAACTGAAGTCTGGAATAGCTGCTCTATACATTAAGTGAAGGACTGCTCAGACATGTCTTCACCTTTTGCCCATATTTTTTCTGGCAGCTCTTTTCCTCTCCCTGTCCCACCCCTCACCAGTTGGTTGTATTTCAGTGTCTGTGGCCAGCCTGTACAGTAAATGCACACTGTGTGTTTAGGGGGGAAGTACTTTACCTTGTGTGAGAACAATAAGCTTGAAAGTGCTTCAAAGCTGGGGCTCGGTACATGTTGATATAACTGGCCTGTCAGGCTCAGGTTGTACTCAGTACAGTGAAGATGCTGCAACCAAAAGGAGACCTAAATTTAACTTGTCACTTTGACCTCTGAGAAAGAAAATATATTAGAAAAATCTGAGCTTTGTTATAGTCTTCACCCCCAAATATTTAATGGTTGCAAGTTCAAAGCAATACACAGTTGCTCTGTCTAACCCAGGACACTTAACAGGACCTTTCCCAGTAGGAAAAAAGAAACATACACAAGACATGGCTCATGGTGTCCTATAAAAATGTGGGTCTAGAACTTCTGCATAAAGCATTAAGCCAGTTTCAACTTCTTTATACTATAGTCTTTGCATGCATGTAGTGCTGGCTGTCAGTGAAGTACGTGTTTAAGCCAAGATGCAGTCATTTTCCAATCTGAATTAGCAAAATCTGTATGCCAGAGAGCCATTAAAAGGTGTTGTACTTCAACCTTTTAAACATTCTCAAGCTGAGACTATGAAGATGTAAGTAGGTTGTCCATTATGGGATTCCCAGAGTATTGTGGCTCTGGAACCTTTCCGGGTCTGCTTGAAAGTGTTTAAATCTAAAGTAGCTTTTGGCAAGGAAAGCATTGAATGATCATGCTTTAAATGCAAACAAATCTCTGCACACGTTTCCAACGGTGGCTTTGAAGCAGCTATTATGGATTGCTTGTAGCATTTTAATGGATACCAGAAAAAATAAATGGCATTCGTTGGTTTTAGACCTGCTGTTGAACAGTTGGAAGAGTGCCCTATGATTAGATCTAATTTAGTGTTCAGTGGACTCTAGATTGGATTTCTTCTTATTAGTCTGGAGACACACTGATAAGAATGCTCTGATTAAGGTACCCTGGTAGCCAGTCTAATTTCCTAAGCTGAAGCATTTCTGAAAATGCACTGGTGTTATGGTAAAGCAGGACACAATCAGCAAAGGGATCATTGTGGGTCCTCTGTAAAATCGTTCAGATTGTATTTAGAAGGAAAAAGTAATTATTAAGACATTGCAGAGCAGGTAATATTGTTATTTACTGGTTTGGATAAGACTCATCAGAGTTTCTCAGAAATGTCATTTTCCTTCTGTTTAAATATCATGTTAGAGTATAGATCCAGGTTATTTCACTTTTATTCTGGCAGAATTGGCTTGTGTAAGTGCCTAACATCTGCAGACAGTACCACTGATGTCAGAAACACTGCAGCTAGGTAAAGTAATGCTCAGCTCAGGCATGACAGCATCTTCAGCTGCCCCATTTGGGTTTGGTTTCTGAGAAATGCAGAAATCAGAGCAAGTTTTAGCCCACCTGGCTAGCATTCGAATTCTGTATTTCTGTCATGTAAGGCAGAGGTGGGTAAGCCAATATTTGGCAAGAAACTAGCCAGGAATGGTTAGATAATGAGTTCTTTTGGTGGTCGCTGTTTATGTTGGTTTGTTGGGGTTTTTGATCCCCATGGGTTTAATGTAAAATGTTGCTTCTGAAGTCTTCATTACAGTTAGCTATCTTAAGTAGTTAATGGTCCTCACATAAATAGTTACAATTGGATTTCTGTTAATTTCCTGATTTCACAGATCTTATGTCTTCCTATGTATGCAATTGTAACCAGCACAGCAGCAAGCATTGTTACAGAAGTCCAACTATACATCTGTTCTGGGGAACAGCAGCTTAGATACAAGGAAGAAGTTCTTTACTGTGAGGGTGGTGAGGCACAGGAACAGGTTGCCCAAGGAAGTTTTGGCAGTGTTCAAGGCCAGGTTGGATTGAGTCTTGGGTGACATGGTTTAGTGTGTGGTGTCCCTGCCCATGGCAGGGGGGTTGGAACTAGATGATCTTAAGGTCCTTTCCGGCCCTGACTATTCTATGATTCTATTGTCATTCTCCTTATCCTGTTTGAAGTTGCCAGGAGGGAGGATGCTAGGAAGCTACTGTAGCTGCTCTACCCCAGCCTCGTACATTCTTCTGTTTGGCAGGTTGGATCTGAGAATTTCAGGTCTATTTGGAGTTTAGAGAACTACACTGTTTTCCAGAAAGGGATAACTGGAGTCTGATTTTGGTTTGGGGTTTTTTTACAGTAAACTGAAACTCATTTCACTGGGGCAACAATCCATCTGAGATGTGAAATAATATTTGATTCATCATCATTATGTGTGTAACTGGCATTTAAATATCAAAAGAATGAAAAGGGTTCCAGTGTAAGGTGGAAGTTTTCAAGTAACCATTAGATGTGTCCAGTTTTAACTCCTGCCCAGGAGGCCTTTGGCTAACGTTGGTCTGCCTAGAAACTGGACTACATTTAAAAGTCCTTCTCGCCTGTCTTTCAGTTTTCCTGGAATGTGGACAAGCTCTTTCAGGAGCCCTCAAGTTTGCCAAACCTCTGCCAGTCATTGCACCGGGGAGACCACATCACACTGTGTAGCTCCCTCTTTCTCAGCAGCCCTGTGACAGAAAAAGCTGACGGGTGCTCTGCTTGCTCCCAGATGAGCAAATGTGCAGAGCCAGCCTGCAGTGAAACAGGAGTCAAGTGGTTCAGAACAGTGGATAATGGGCACTAAGTTGGTTAACCAGGGTTTTTCATATCTAAGTACTACACCTTCCTCTCTGCAAGCATATTAAACATTCTGGAAGCCTTTTTATTATGCTTATACACTATATGCTTTGCAGTGATCTATTTCCTGGAACAAGAAAGTATCATAAAATCTCTACTGTTTAAAGAGATTGTATAGCAAAATAATACAGGGGGATGAAACCTCATTTTTCTGAAGTCTGGCAAGTATCAGTTTTCAATAAATCCTTTTCCTTGAGGAAATTTACTTTGCATAGTTACTAATCATACAAGTGCCCAGGTATGTTGATTCTAAATCTTATGGTTGAGATGCCTTGGCTTGCTGGGCAGGAAAGAATCCCCATAGTGGACTCTGTTTTGATGTTGCTAGAAGTAGATAAACTCCTAGATTACATATATATTAAAATCAGAGGTTTGTTGTATTCCTCTTTCGTAAAACAAAGCCAAAGCTTACAGCCTTCTCCTCTTTTTCCTAATGTCTGATCATTAGGGAAAACTCAACAGTATAGTTGGAAAAGACCAATAATCATATTAGTGCCTGAAGTTTGACATGTTGACAGGTAAAGTAACTTTAAAAGTGGTGAAAAATTAGACTTCCAAATCCAAGCATCTAACCTGGGTTAAAATTGGAACTAGATCTAATATTTACAACTCCAGCTGACGTTTGTTTAAAATAGACTAATATGAAGTGGCAAGTCATGGATATACTGTCAGGAACTGCTATTACCAGTCTTCCCAAAATTAAACCAGTGAAATTTTGCTTTGAGCAGTTCTTTTTAACCTGCTTTTTAGGCTGTTTCTCCTTGGATGAACAGCAAGATACTTGGTACTCCCATAGCTCTTCTGGAGAGGTTGCTTGGAAAATGTCTCCATGGCAAATTTGTCAAGTTTGAAGTGCTTGTGTTGCATCATAATTGTGAGTTGAATCCCAGTACTTAAGAGCTTAAAATAGAATCTACCAGTTATTAATTGTATACTTTTGGAGCTTGTTAGAAGCTCAAAGAAAATCCCATGAAGCACAAGCTCATACAAAGTATATTTAAAGAAAAAAAGAAACACAAAATTACTGTAAGGAATGTTTTGTATTGTTTACATTACACTGTTAGATACATAAACATCATTAAACAGTGATGCACCATTAAACATTAAACAGTATATAAATGTCAGAATAAAGAAATTACAGTTTTCCATTTCCAAGTCCTTTATAGCACAGTAGCCTCTCCTCCTTCCCAAAGCAATCTTCTGAGCTTTAAGTGATGTATAAAAGCTTCATGTTCCATGGAGTTCTTAATTTTTCTCCTGGAGTAAACAAGCATTAAAAGATAGACCTTCTGTCTAGATGTAAGAGGAAGCATTTTCACAACAAGCCCAGCAGTGGAGCAGGCTGCTGTGCGTTCTCTGTCCTTGAAGATTTTAAAGAGCAGACTGAACTAAACTCGAAGCAACCTGGTCTGACCTTACGGCTCACCCTGGTTGGGGCAGTCTAACAGGACAAGGAGCTGCTCCAGCTTCCTGCCAGTCCAAATTAACCTGTGAACTGATGAAATAATTATTTCTCAGATAAAGTAAATATCTGCATCGAATATCTATAAATTGGCCATGCTTTGAGCGACGTTCAGAGCAGATGACCTCTGGAGGTCCTTTGCAAGCTATGACATTTCTGGGTTCTGTGATTCTAAGTTCATAGCAAAATGACATATGAACTTTTCCCTTGATTACTCAAGATACTCCTGGCTACAGCAGAGATATTATACAGCCCTTGTCCTTCTAGTCCAGGACAGAATGCTCTCTGCACAGTCCTGCTTAATAGCTTTAGAGTTGTTTTCAAGCTGTTTGCCTCATGCTTTTTTTCCTTCAGATTTTTGCATTTAGGCTGCTATTGTGATAATATTACTAAACTCAATAACTGCTGTTAAAGTGAATGAACAGCATCTGCCAGACACAGAAATACAATTACAGTCAAGCACTAATGAAAGACTGCAACAGCATCTGCCTTTTCTGTGTCACTTCTGTAGTCTGTCTGCATGCAGCTTCCCAAAGCAACCACTAGTTCATACGTCAGTGTGTAATTCATTAGCTCTTCTGACGCCAGTGCTCCAAGCTGGACTTGCTGGACAGAAACTCTTCTAGTTATTATTGCACGAGAAACTAACTTCCTGGTAATGCAGGAAGAGAAAATGTGCTTACTCTGTTGTACATCTCAGTTATCATGTGGTTATCTAAAATCAATCGTGACCTTATCTGCACACCTAAGTTAGACATTATTGCATTTTGAGGAATGGAAGTCCAATTGATATGACAGATTGTGCTTATAATTCTCCAGGTAGTAACACAAGTACTGCAGGACTGTTTTATGGATGGTGTTCAACTGGAGTTGCAGTCTTATGGGTCAGAAATGAAAGGAGGCCTTTAAAAATCTCTCCAAAACAGGACTGTCAAAATGCTCTGTGCTTCCTTCTTGACTCCTTATCAGCATGTGACTTTCCCGTTTTAATTTATGTTGAATAAGTTTGTCATCACCATCATCCAGTTTCCTGAACATGGAGAAACACTTGAAGTCGGTTCAAGCAAGCATGATGATGATTTCACACTGGTTGTTATCAGTTGAAGCACTGACAGACTCTTCAGTGGTCAGTCATCACATTAGAAAATGTAAATATTAGTGGATGTCTAAATACCCTGACTCTGTGAGAGGCAATCACATTGCTCCCCTACACTCCAGGCCATTTTAAAATGGTCCTGGATTCTAATACAATTATTTTGCCAATAAGTAAGCAGATAAAGTAAATATCTGCATTGAATATCTATAAATTGGCCATGCTTTGAGCAACGTTCACACAACTCTGTCCTTAGACATTCCTTGCCATTGACTGCTGGGATGACAGTACCTGACCAGCTACTTCCATATTGGGGCTTCAGCTGTTCTCCCCTGATAAGTTGTGTTAAATCGAATATGACACTTGGTTCCCTGGAAATTTCAAGAGAAAATGATGAAAAAAGCATGCAAAAATACTTTTTCTTTTTTAATCTTATAACAGCTATTGTATATCCTCAGGAATGTTCTCTGCCAAGAGTCCTTTCTTTGCTGCCCTGTAGTGCCTTTGAATGTAGGTGAAGCCTTTGACTAGAGGTACTCTATAAAAGTCAATTTGTACTCTGCTGTTACCCATGCAAAACTGTTGCCCAGGTTCTCCTCTCCCATACAAGTCTCCTATGCATTTTACATCTGCCTTTCTCTGGTGAGTTCTCATTTTCACCAGTGGAGTCTGGCATGTGGGATGTGCCAGCCGGTTCATGGGGTGCCAAACATTTTCATTCTCCTCATGCTGTCGTTGCTGTCAAAGCACAAAGCTCCTGAAAAGGAAAGAGAAGATTTCCAGTGGCTCTGTGCGGCTTTTCTCCCTCATACTTTCCTTCTGGGCTTATTGATGTGCCTTAGAAGATTTCTCGTCCATCCTGTAGCACCAGAAGTTAACCTGCAGTCCCCAGCATGTGTTAAGGTTGCTAGGCTGCTGTTTCATTCCCCTGGTTATGTAGTTATTTGCTGATAGTTTGATTACTTGACTTCACTGAGCTGAAAATACAAATATTGCTGAGGGTAAAAGCCATTATAAACATCCCCATTTTCTCTTAAAAAACAATTTTTGCAATCATTTTCATTTGGAGTTCAAAATGTTATTTAAATGTTAATCACTTGAAACTGTGCTTGGGCATATAATTCAATTACAGGACCATCTTAATTATGCAGATGGTGCTTATGAGCAGCTGATACAATTACAGTGCCAATTCAGCACACATTCGTTCAAAGGGCTTAGCTGAAACACATTATTATTTCAATGTGTGTGGACAAATGCACTGTTTCAGGAAATGGGCTCATGGAATTGCGATCCTGCTCTGCTCATTGCTCTCAGTGACGTGTAAACCACAAGGTCTTTAACCATTTGCCTGTGTTCTGTGGTGGTCCTAGGCTTGCAAGAGATTTCTTTATGTTCTTAACATAGCCAGAGGGATGGAAATGGAGACTTGAGTTCATAATCCATCATCCCTCTGGGCAGCAGGCAATTTTACTTCAACTTGAATTTTTAACCTCCTTTTGAATGCTGCACCACATCTGGAGGCCGTGTGTAAATCTCAGCCAATTAAGCTGATAACAAAATAGGGAAAGCAGTGGAATTTACTTTCACCGTGAATTGGTGCAAAATGTAATGCTTGCTAAAATAAGACTCAGCTTTTAATATTGTCTCTTCTTTGGCAGGAGCCCAATAAAAAGGAACCCTTAGTCTGTTTTACAGCATGGTTCAGTGTTTAAGGAAGGTCAGTGTTTCTGCTTCCTAGAAGAGGTTTTTCTCATATGCCTCTGTGTTAGTTTAAAAACATTTTCTTAGAGCCACTTTTAACTCCCTGTGAGGCCAGCCTTGTGTATCTGATTAATAATTAGATGCCACTGGGGAGGCTGTGATAGTGAAGAAAGGTTAAGCAAAGAATTGGGATTTATACAGGGGAATAGTCATAGAGGGGATACTTTAAAATAACAGAGAGATTTGGAAGGAACATAAACCTTAATGCTTCTGGCCAAAAGTCATCCTGTAACTCCCAGGAAGTAGGAGGGAAAATACTTCAGGGATTATTTATTCAGCTTCCTCTCAGTTTTTTACTCTCTCCCTGCCCCCGCCCCCTTCCCTTTTCTTGCTAATTTTGGTCAGAAATAGGACATTGATCTACGTCACGATTCAGTGACTATGGCCATGTCCATGTTACTATTGAGCACACTATCTGTCCTCTCTAGATTTAGGGACTGCGTGTATAGTGCATAGAAGATACACAGAATGGATGTTGTCACCTCAGAAAACTGTGTAGGATCTGAATTCCCACTTCTAAACAGCCTGTACACTAAAGAGCTTGCAACTTTCCTGTTCAGGTTGCTTTCTCTGATGCTTAAAGTAGAGAGTGTGCCTCTGTACTTGTGGCTATTATAGGATCAGCTTCTCTCATATTTGGTATTTGGCTCCTAGAGAAATGTCACAGATAACGCCATGAACCCAGTCATTGAAAATTCATGCCAGGGAAACTTGCCACAATGTAAATTCTGATTTGCAGCATTGGGTTTATTCATATTTTATTGAAACTAATCAGAGAATGGCTTCGAGACCCATATATTCCCTGTGGCTCTAGGTCAGCTTTGCTCTGAGGGTTTATTGAGTGGGATCAGTGATGGTTAGACTTCTAGCCCTGCAAGTGAATAGTATCTGCACAGCACAGCTCTGCTGTGTGAGCACTTCTTAAGCATCACAGAAAGACATACTGGTTGTCCACTTATACAAATACAACTGTAGTTCAGTTGTAAGTTATCCATTACTGAGATTATTTTCATGTTTGCTTTAGGCTTTGTCACAAATATTGCTTGCAGCATGAAATATTACTGTCATATTAGAAAAAAAAATAGTATCTAGCAAAATAAATGGAAGCATATACTTGCTTTCAGTTTTCTTCCTGTATAACTTAGGTACCAGGCATCTGTCATGGAACCAATCTATGCTGATGTGCAATGCATTAAGACCATGTGAGACTAGTGCACAAGGGCAGGGGATAGAAACCAAAGGGTTTGTAATGCCAGAGTGCATGCCAGGGAATAAAACTCAGTAGCTGATTTTGCCTTCTGTTAACATGTGAACCTGTTTTTTATGGAATAAATAAAGTCCAAGCTTGAAAGAGAAATGTATAATGCACAAGAACTGAGAGAGAATGAAGACTGCTTTGTCTCAGATGTATGAATGGCAATAAGAAACAAGTAGCAAGAGAAGACATTGATGTTTGCTGTTGGAGCAGAATCTCAGATGTCAAATGCATGGGAGGAACTGTTTCTGTAGCCTAATATGAAAATTATCCTCTTACTTCTGGTGAATTAGGTGTCACGTAATTATCAGTCACCAAAATACAGATTGCAGACGGGTCAATCCTAGCTCTGCTTATGATTTCATAAAATTATTTTAGCTGTTAGTTCATGCAAAAAGGTAATTTCATTTATCCATCATTGCCTTCTTTGGGACTTTCTCTTATCTAAGGTCAAACTTTGTTTTCAACACCATATAAAGAAGAAAATACAGGTAAATTGGTATTGACTTTCCTGTAGGCTAAAAGGTGAGTTGTGCTCTGATACCCTCTTGTTCCAAAGCACTACATTCCTGTTCTCCTTGGGAAAAGGGCTTTACTCAACTACTCCATCTTCTATGTATCACAATTGCGGTAGCCATTTACCCCAGTAACAGGGCTCTGCCAAAACGGCAGTAGGAGCAGGGAACTGCAGTGAAGGTACAATGGTGCAAAGGTTTCAGCAGTGCAAAGGCAGGATGCTGTGCAGAGGAAGCACCTTCTGGAGCAAAGGAAAAGCAGCTAACTAGCATGCATTTCTTCCCTGAGAGGTTGCCCTGTTGTCTACAATGGTGTATGTGCAGTTTGTTGGAAGCTCCCTGTGCTGTTAGAGGTGTGTTCAAGATGATATATTTGTTTGCTGAGGAATAGAAGAGGTCTTTTCCTTTTTGCCCAGAAAGACATTATTCTTCTGATTGAGTATTAGTGTGGTGCTCATAGAGTGCCACAGTGTTGTAATATTAACCTCTTCAAACTCATTGACTTAAGTAGCAAGAATTTTATGACCAAGAGAACTGAGTTAACATCCTATATTGTTTGCAGTGTACCATTTTTGTCAGGCTGATAGTAGTCCAAGATGTGGGGTTTGGCTTTTGTGAGAAGAATAGGTCATTTCCTGACTATCTTCTAAGTGTGAAATGCTACATATGCAGATGACAGTGGCAGTCTTAAGTGGTTTTTTTTGTTTGAGTGTCTTCGAGGGAGCTTCAGTTTCTTGGGACTATATCTACCTGTTATGTGTGACAGAACTCTAGCTGAACAAGCTAAGAGAACTTGCACAAGTACCGTCCAAGATTTTATGACTGAACTGATTAGTTCTGGCAACTGGCTGCTGTTTAGAAGTGCAAAATAAGATAAGGATGTAAATTGCCTTTGTGTTGCTCCACAGGAATCTGGTGTAACTGGAATGGGGTAGGTTCATAGATTAGTAGGACACTGGAGGTTGGAAGGAACCTCAGGTGATCACTAGCAATGAGACTGGAGAACCAGAGCCACCTTATTAGGTCAGAGAAGGTTACTCAGGGCTTTATTCAGCATCATCTTGAAACCCTTCAACGACGAAGACTGTACAACTCCTCTGAGCAACCTGGTGCATGGCTTGGCTACCCTTAGTTATGAAGTGACCTTGCCTATCAGTAAGTTTTAGTCCAGACCCTACACTTCTCTCTTGTCTCTGAGGAGAATCAGGTTTTCCTTCCTTCCATGATTAAATTATCCCCACATTGCTTATCAAAAAAGGACAAAATTCCAGGATTTCACATAAACTTAAGACAGATGCTGGTAGAGAAAACTGGAATAAAAAAGGATACTTCTCGCTGCGGACTTGGTGTATGAGAGTGTGCATAGAATTGCAGGGTGGGGAGTACTTGCAGTTTCTGTGTTTATCAAGCTGAAGATACACAGCTGAAGGCACCTTCAGGTATTTATGTAGAATTTTGAACAACCAGGGGGGGCGGGCATTAAAAAAAGACATGTTCTAAGTATTTTAAGGTACCCAGCACTGTTACATGTGTGTATATTCCCCAGCTGTGAGAGTACTAATGTTGACTGTGGGGTTTTCACATTTTAAATGTAACAGGCAAGTGAAGACCTTTAAATGTGGGTTGGCTTTGGTGACTGGGTTAATATTTTTTTTAGATTTAACCTCACAGTTCAGTCTTATCTTTATTTGATTATTTCAAGATTAATGAATTATAAACCTTTCCTCTGTTTTCAGCCTTCTCAATGCCAATAAGATCAACTGCCTGAGGGTAAACACGTTTCAAGGTCTGCATAATCTCAAGCTGCTATCTCTTTATGACAACAAACTGCAGACCATCAGCAAGGGGCTCTTTGCACCTCTCCGATCGATCCAGACTCTGTGAGTATGCAGGCGTAGCATAAATGACAGCCCTCTCTTTCTCTCCCAAAGCTGTTGCCTGTCTTTGGGAAGGCTTTTTCACAAAAATCTGTGAAGGCAATTGGAAGAGACCCCAAAGATAGCAGCCCCTCCTTTCCTGACAGAAATAAAAGGCACAAGAAAACAAAGTATTGCATAAATTCAGCACAGCCAGCTATCAATGCAGCCTGCCAATAGTGACATGAATGTCATAAGTGTTTTAAGCTCCCAGAATAATTCAGTCATCCTGTTAGTAAGGAAGATAATATGCAAATTTGAGTCTGTACAATATATGAACAGCAGATTAAAACCATTGCCTAACAGTTTTTAATGGGCTAATGAGTTGGCATCTCTCCTTACTGGGTCTGCATCCTGCTGTATAGTTCCTGACTTCTGAAACCATATTTCAGCTGACATTCCACTTAAGGAATGGGACCCATTCTATTATTTGGTCCATTAAGAAAATCCACAAAACATTTTCTTAGTCTTTGAATTGGAGGCATTAGAAGAGGGATCAGAAGCAAAAGTATAGAAATTACTCTATTTTACAAAAGGAGGTTTCATCCTAAAGCTGTAAGTAGTAAGAGATTAAGGTAACTAATACTCCTTAACAGCTGGAGTTGACAGCCTGATATATATGAAAACCAAGGAAGAACCCCCTCACCCAGTATTATGTATGTGCATGTATATATTTGTGTGTACTCTGTGTGTAGTATGTAAGTATGTACATTTCCAGTATTAAAATATATATGTGTATGTATATGTAGACACACAATAATGGAATATATATTCACATTATATATGTATATACATACACATACTATAGTACTGGAAATGTACTCAGAGAATCATAGAATGGATTGGGTTAGAAAGAACCTTAAGATCATCTAGTTCCAGCCCCCCTGCATGTATATATTTTAATACTGGAAATGCATTGGCCAAATTAGTTTTAGAAATGTATTACTTTGTGTAAAACTGAACTAAGAGGGGTGATTTCTAGCAGCAGGTATCTGCTACCTCCCCTGGCAGCCACAAGCACAGCCTCAATTTCCAGCAAGTATCTGGCCAGTCTGTATTCCTGCAAGCCATTCAGGCATTTGGATAATCATGTACAATCCCCCAGTTATGCCTCCCATCTCTACCATGCTTTCTGCTGCTGCAACATGCTGTGTATGTACATAGATGTATACATTATCAAGGGTGACAGAGAAGGTTCATTTACAGGTATGTAAGATTTGTCAATCTTGTGAGGCAAAACCCTTAAGGTTTAAAAATTCCTCCTTGTTCCATGGGGTTTTCTTGGCACTTCTGTGGCCAGTACATAGAATGGACTTGTTGCTTCGCAGCAAGACACTTTTTCGTGAAATATTTTTATTCATTCTCCCATGTCTAGTACTCCAAGTGATTGCTATCTTCTGCCTTTTTTATAGAGCTACAGACCAATCCCATATCCTGTCTCTATGTACTGGTTTGTTCTTTGGACCTTTCACACCAGGAAAGGCTCTACTACAACAGTAATCTTTAATATCTTTAGGCACTTTCTGCTATGCTTTCACTTCCCACTCCTTGAAATCCTGTTGTATTCTGTACTTAACTCTGTTAAGTGACAGTTCGTAAATATAACTGCAAACAGGAAAGAAAAGAAGTTGCTTCAGGTGGAAAAAATACACTAGCAGTAACAGAGCAGAGCTCTTGTGAGGCTACAGCTTTACACCTCTGTCCAAACTAAATTGAAACATCTGTCTTATTTAAAACTGCCTTTGCAGGGAGTCATGCCCTGATTCCTTGGAAGTTAGAGGGACTGCTGCAAGCCAGCTTAACTGAGATCAAAACCAGTCTCTGAGAAAGACCTGGCAAACTCTCCCAATACAGTGCTCAACTTTGTCAAGCAGCAGAGAAGTGCTGTTTCTCTGAGATTTCTATTAACAAAGTCTAAATATCCAGTTAGAATCAATGTTACAATGCCTATTTCCAATTGTGTGGGAAATATGTTGTGCAAAGGATAGAGTTAAGTTATATCTTGCATAAACAGTTCAGTCTCAAAAGTAAAATGTTTTTGCTCCAGGAAAAAACGCATATAAGGGGAATATTATTGCACAGGATGAGTATATGCAAATATCTTTTTTACTCTTGAGGGAAGACTTGTGGATCTCTTCTGGCTTTGCCCACAGAGCCAAGATTCACTAATCGCGTTTGGATCCCTAGGAAACTGAGCTTGCCAATAAAATTTCTTTTAAGCCAGGATGCAAAATGGTCTTCAGGTCAGGTGCATCAGAAAAGGTGCATTTCCCTCAAAGGCAGCATTTCAGGCTGTCAGGAGAAAACACAGGACTTGGTGTCCTTTAAAGCAGGTTATGCTATCTTAATTTTTGTTTTCCCTGCGAAAGGACTTGCAGCAGGCTTAATGAGCTCCGAAATGGGAGAGCTGACAGGATTCTCCCATTCATGTGCGGCGCTGCGTGGTTTCCGCCAGGCCTGGGGTTTGGGGGAAGCTTATTCAATTACTCTACTCTTCAGTTTCGCGTGTGTGAAAAACATTGATGGAGCACAGTGTCACAGGTCACTTCTGATTAAACATCCCATCCTTCTTGCAGACATTTAGCTCAGAATCCATTTGTGTGTGACTGCCATTTGAAGTGGCTGGCTGATTACCTGCAGGATAATCCGATAGAGACCAGCGGCGCTCGGTGCAGCAATCCACGTCGCCTTGCCAACAAGCGAATCAGCCAGATCAAGAGCAAGAAGTTCCGCTGCTCAGGTAATTCATTTATCCAGGCTGTACTGCACTTTCAATTCAGAAATAAGCAGGTCCAGAGAGCTTGCTAATTGAATCTGCAGGACAGTGTTTGCTATAATGGATATTAGGGAGCATCTTTGAAAATTAAATTTGGAAAATTCAGTTAGTTCTCCAGAAAACCAATTACCTTATGGATTAAAAAGGAAAAAAAAAAAGAAAAGAAAAGGACAAAAGGGAGCAGTCTATAGCTGTCTTCTTGTGTCTCTTACAAACAAAGAAAAGAGAAATTCTCGTGACATTTAATTTTAAAGAATTACTAGGTTATAAAATGTCTAAGGAAAACAAGGAAGATGTATATAAATCCATATGGCAAATGTCATATTTTGAAGGGGTGGAAGGTGAATGGATTGTCACTTGTATTCAGGGAGAACTCTTATTGACCTTATTGAGAACTGAGCTTAAGTAAAAAAGGCTGAAAACAGTATGAGTAAGACTTTTATACCACTGGCAAAGGGCATTTCTGACCTAGGATGCAAGGGAAGCTGGGGGTAAAGTTTGGAGGTTTTATATCCACAAGTAGCATGCACTAATTCAGTAAAACTGCCATCAAAGTTGGTAAGATTTGGGGGTTTAATAAGTTTTGAATCAAAACTTGCATCATAGTTTAGGCAAAGATTTTGTCTTGTGTGTGAGCTAGATGGAAAAAAATGTTTCCACCTGAAAATAACCTCTGAAGTAACATAAACACCTTCTTCTCAAGCCTATCCATATTTTATTTATGGCCCAGCTATCACTAAAATGACATTTATTGCCTTACACAGCACAACAGGGCAGACTGCGGCTTCTTGTGTTTTTTCTATTGGTTGTATGTATTTTAGCTTACTGCATTTTGTATACTGGAAAGACAAGCAGGTTTCAGTGAGCAAATCTATTAGTGTGTACTGAGAAGAAAAATGACTGTTATTGATGGACTGCTGGCAATGTTTTCTATGAAAATTACTGTGATTTCTGTCTTTTTCCCCTGAAAAGAAAAAAAAAAACCAAAACACAAAACAACCAACTATGATTAATTGTGTTCTGGTAGTAAAAGATTAATGACTCTAGATGGGGTTGCAGCATGAAGCTGAATGGCAGCAGCCCAAAACAAGCCGTTGTGCTTTGTGTATCTCTGCAAGCAATATGCTGAGCTAAACCTTCTCTTTATGGAGAAAATAAAATAAAGATAACTTCATTTGCAGTCAGGTTTACCAGGGCATGAATGTTAAAGTCTTCAGTCACTTGTGACTCAAGCCACAAAATTTGTAACCAGAACTGAAATTAGAACATATTTTTATCGAGATTTTTGGATGGTGTCCATCATAGGAACAAGATAATTAGTAATAGCATATTTAAAGAAACTGGAAATTCAAATGCATAAATATCATTTAGAAAGGAAAATAGACTGCAGAAACAGAGCAGCGTAAATCTGCACCCAATTTGCAATTGTTATTTTCTCCTGCTTTTATTAATAGGGTATAGAAATTAATGTTATGTATGTGCAGGCATGCCTTGAACAACAGTACAGGCTATTGGATAAGGCAAACACCACCTGATACCATTTATGAAAGGTCATAACTAAGAAGAGTAAGAATGCAGAACACAGTACCTGGTGATGTTGAGAATAATATTGTGTGTGAGTTCTTATCTTGGGGGTCCTTTCCTTGAGGCATTAGGCTGTTTTTTCCTTGGTCTCCAGTTCTATGAGTATATCAAAACCACATGGAAAAGGCATAAACTTGACTTATGAAGGAGGAGAGCAGGGATTGTACAGCTTCAGAACAAAGATTTCAGCTGGATGAAAACTAATTCTATTCAAAAGCTCAATAGAGAAGATATCCTTGCCTGTAGAGTTTCCAGATGGCAATGAGATACGTTGAACTCGACTCACTGTTTGCTCACATGAGACAGAGGGAACATCTAATAGTTTAGAAGAATCTTAGTTTGTAAATCAATCCAGAGAACAGACATCCTTGGCACCTGCTCTGCTCAAGTTGTCCCTTTGAATCATGGCTGATTCAGACTTGGCATTTAGCAGGAATTTTCCATGTTTTCATTTTGAGGAATATGTTTCATCCCAGGATTTAACACAGCACGTCTCTGTGCAGAAAAGGCCATGAGGTATGAATATTCATCATTCAAAGTCAGACTTTTGAGCAGTGCTTTATGTTATCCAGGGATGAGCCTGCACAATCCCACTGGGATGGCAATGCTTAGTAACTTTTCAGTGTCCTTGCTGGTTGTTGGATTCTGTCAAGTTTTTACATCGTATGCTCAGTGTATGAGAAAAGAATTTTTATTTTAAATCGTTCTGTAAATGTGCATCTCTTTTCTCAAAAGGTTCTTGTTTCAGGATCCTGTTCTTTTCCTGTAGTTTGTTTAATACATTTAGAACAGCAGTCAGAGAGAGGTGTGGGGTTGGAACTCAGTGAATATGAGGGGTTGGTTAAGGAAGCAGTGCGAAGGATTTTATGCTGACCTCATCTTTGACCTCAGGAAAGTGGTGAGGATGCACAGAAAGTGTCAGCTCTGTGGGAGTAGAGTTACTCAGCCAGCATCAGGATCACACACAAGAGTAGTTCAACTTAGGTGAGCTTAATGCTTTGGAATCAGGAAAAGGGCCAATTCTGAAGTTGTAGAATTCTGAGGTTGTCCTGAAGCAATCTGTGTGTTTTCCACATTCATTGGGATTCTACAATGGATCATAAAGGGGACTGTCAGTAAGGACCTGGCATGAGAAAAGATCTGGTTATTCAGTATATTAGCAGAAGAAAGAGAAGTAGCAGGAGGATGGGAAAGAGGACTGGTTAGCAGGAAT
>NW_009933265.1:90709-95695 GCF_000696875.1 Nestor notabilis
GCTTGAAGCTTCATCAATTGGAAACGGTAGAGGAGCATCAAGAAGATAATGTGAAGAGGACACATTCTGAGCACATAGAACTGTATGTGATCAATTGAATGAAACCATGAAGACAAAACTATGCAGCACAGTAAAAAAAGAAATCAAATCTAGACAACTTCATTCTGCATATTGTTTCCCTCTGGTTTTATCCCAGCTCCCCACCATCCTTTTAGATAGCATTCCGCAAGAATAACTTGCCTTCTTGTTTTAATTCAGCATCAAGTCACTTTTCCCAGATGCTCTTTCCTCCCTGAACCAAACAACTCAAGCTTTTACTGAGAATAATGGAGCAACATCTGCAAAGGTTATGAGTGGCCATTAGGATATTCTGTGCAACAGGTAGATAAGGTACATAATTCTTTTCAAAAGGAGAATTGGAAGCATTATAGCATGAAATGAAGGAACAGCAGGGAAAGGGGCATGGTTTTGCCCAGGGCTATGAGACAAGCAAAGCTGTTGAATATACTGTCAAATATGCTTAAGCCTCACATTGCAATAGATACTATTTCCTGTGGTTTTCTGCCTGACATTTAATGCGATGCGCCAAAATAATAGTAAACATCCCCCTTGCTCAACTCTCTCCCCACAGCTATAGAATCAGAGACTAAAAATTATTTTTCTTGAAAGAGAAATGGGAGGAACAGGCTGTGACTAATTCTCTCTCTTCTGTTTAGAAAAGGGAAATACTGTCATTTTCAGTAGCAACAGTAGAATTCTGATGATCGTTTTCTTTTTGGCTGCATCTGCCCACTGTGACAACCTAAGGATCCAACGGTACTTGCCAGCCTTAGGTCACTGGAGGCTCCCTTCTTGGTAGGAATAGGAGGAAAAGAACAACAAATATCTTCTGCCCAGTAGCATTTGATTAAGTTCACTACACAGCAGCTTTGTTTTCTAAAGCAGCACTGGGCTTTAGGAGGAAGGGAATTGAATCTATGAGCAGATTGTGTTGTCTCTGTGGTAGCTTATTGTCACTTCAAGAGTTGGCAGAATCCTTGATTGCTGTGTGACACTGCGTATGAAATAGCTTTTGCAGAGAGCTGTCCTTGTGTTCAGCCGTGTATCTTTTTTTTCCCTGTGGTATGTTTGTGCTTTTCAATATATTGTGTATTTCAAAAGCGATGAAAGTTCTACCTGCCTTTGCGACACAAGCCATTCTTAGTAGTGATCAAAGCATATGTACATCTACAAGCATCACATCAAAAAAGCTTTTTGACTTCTAATTCTTAGAAATAAGAATCTTAGAAATATGTTTATTATTTGAAATACTGTGTAGTAAACCTGTCTTCCCGCTTCCTCTTGCATAGGGGCATACATAGTATCTGACTGACCGTAACTAGTGACTTCAGGTCCAGATAGTGCTGTGCAAATCAAAAGCACAGGGAATAAGAGGAGGAGGACAGTGAACCATCTGCCATCATGATTCTCTCGTTTTTGGACACTGCATCTTGTTAGTCCAGGCCAAATCAAACTCAGCCTCTGTGGTACATACGGATCCAGAGCTTGCGTATTTAGGGCTAATGTTGCATCTCTTGTGTTATCCTCTGTTACTACGTAGTAATGTAGTTGCTGCTTGTTCACTCATAATTCTTGAAGGCATTTGATAAACCTCTTCTTACTAATTGCAGGTTTCGTCCTAATTCTTTGTGTCTTTTCCAGTCTCTATCTTCATCCTTATTCAACTTTCTTGGGTTACCTGCCTACTTTGGAAAAGAGTTCCTATTGTGTATGATCACCTGAAATTTCCTTCTGTCTTCTCTGCATTGTTTCAATCTCAGAAGTATAGAACTGCAATGGATGGAGTGTTCCCAGTCAGGAAAACATAGGCTACACTTCAGGGCTTTTTCTCTGGTCCTTACAGTATCCTACATGTTTACTGGTCCCTGGTCTCCCCAGGTTATCCCCTTTTCTGCTCTTAGTGACATGTAAACACTGTTCAAGCTCTTTGAGCTCTCAAAATGAAAGTTGAAAGAAATTGTTCCTCTTCAGCCAGTGTTTAAAAGTCATGAATGACAAGTGAATTTAATCCAGATCTTCTAATTGAAACACCCTCCAGTTGTTCCCGTAATTTGCCAGTCATTCTGATGACAACTTTGCAAATTCCTTCCAGTTTTAGTAAGCAAATGGTCTTTTTTTTTGCACTGATCTCCAGCTGCTCTTGTCCCCCTGGCTCCAGTGCTGCAGTAACACGTGCTCAGGCACTCATGATTCTGCCTGCCCTTAGCATGCTGGTCTGCAGCAGCTCCTGCCTGAGCAGGCACCAAGTCCTGACAGCTTGGAGGTTTGTCCATGCAGGAGGTGATGCGTGGCCATGTTAACGGGAAATTAACATGCCATGTTAATGGAAAATCTCACAGAATCAACAGGATTGGAAAAGACCTTTAAGCTCATCCAGTCCATCCGTTCCCAGCACTGCCAAGGCCACCACTAACCCCTGGCACTGAGGCCTCGGCTACACGGGGTGTGAGCACTTGCAGGGACGGTGACTCCAGCACTGCCCTGGGCAGCCTGTTCCAATGCCTGAGCACCCTTTGGGGAATGAATTGTTCCTAATCTCCAACCTAATCTTGTCTGAGGCCAAACTCCAGCACTTCTGCTTTTGCTTGAGCAGAGTGAGGGAAAGGGCCATGAAACATTGCCTATGATCTGGACAAGTGGGAAGTTAACTGCATTTGGAGTTCTTTTTGTGGGGTTTTCCTGGGTGTTTTGGTTTGGTTTTATGCAGTGAAAGACTCAGCAAAAGTACCTTCAGAAACTCTGAATATAGTGAAACTGAGAATATGCATTTGTTGTGCACAAGAATAATTCTGTCTGAATGGAAGGCTGTTTAACAGCAACAAATCACCTGCAGGTTAAATCCTGAATTCATGATTATGAACCTAAAGTCTTCACCGTACACTGTAACTGAGTATGTTTGAGATGTGGTTTGCATGACATGTTCCTGAAGTTGAAGTCATTAGAGAACACAACTGCTATGACTAATAGTAATGGAGCTAAATTCCCTTGCCCTGTAGAAATGTTCCTGTTGCAGAAGTAATTTGGCTGTACTGTATTCTGGCTATAGCCCTCCCTTTAAATCTTTGATAGCAATACAGAGCTTTATGTTAATATTTGCGTCAGTTCCTCTAGCTCATGATGAGTAGGATGGTGAAGGTTTCCTGCACTATGGTAGGGGGAAAGTAGGCAGGGTGGAAACTGTTTTACTCAAGGAAGCGTAAGCTTAACAGAGAGCAGGTGGGTCTGTTTGGCATAGAGTGTGGTTCTTAATAAGAAAGCAAATTGACATGTTCCAGTTAGAAAGTTTATTTTAAGGCTGTGTCTCCTTTTATTTTTAAGTAGAGGTAGTCTTCAAAAAAGCTAAACATCTGACCTGCTTTGTTACCAGCCAACATCCTCACTTGCAATTATATAGTAGAGAGGCAACGAAAAGAGGGAGAATGAATGTTGAGACACAGCTGCATCCAGATCACTTAGACATCCAAATAACATAGTTGTCCTAGATTCCCCGTGTAGGCAGAGTACAGAGCTATATAGATCCCCACTTGGGAGCTGAGTTGTCCTCTGGAGGTGTCTTCATTAGCCATGGCAGAAAGCTGACTGGTTGCTCTTGTAACTCAGATACCTCAAAAACTAAAACAGGGCAAAGATTGTTCTCTTCTCTCGCTTGCCATGGCATGTGTTGAGATTAAGCTCAGCAACACTTACCAGAGATGCAAAATTAGCACTTTTTTGTGTGTATATAGCAGTCACTTGAATAGGATAAAGAAAATAATTGGAGAGGCATTGGTATAAAGAGAGCTAGGCAGCTAAAACCAGGGCAGGAGTGTTTGCACCTGCAGTTGGACAGTAAATTTTCATGTGACTATTCCAAGACTGCAGCAGTCTCCTGAGGTGTTGCAGCTTGATGGGACAGTTAAAACCAGGGTCTTAGATACACATTCTTAGTAAACTGCAGGTTCAGTGGCCAATAAACCAACAGCTGTTGGCTCACCAGAGGTGAACTCGCACCAAGGCCAAACCATACAATGCTGCTAGGATGTAGAATCTATCTAAAAGGGTGGAGGTTTTCCTGAAAACTGGCAGATGTCTGGAGTTATGGTCATTCCTTTTCAACCTTTTTTCTTTCTTTGGAAACATGTATGCAGAATGATCTTCTGTACATCCAAAGGATTATATACATAAAACATTTAAAAATAAAGTGCTTCCCTGTTTTGTTTTGGGTTTGTTTTTTTTTTTTAAAAAAAGACAAAAACCCAAAAAAGGAGGCTCTGTCCCTGCACATGTTTTGCAACAGTCCGCAACAAGCAGAAAGGCCAGAATGTGCCTGTGGAGTATTTTTCCTCTCTTGTATTCTGGGGACATAAACTAGGATTTTGGCAGCCTTTTCTTTGTGTGCTGGTACCTCTTGTTCATTGGAGGTGCTGATTAGCTGAGGCAGTTGTTGTAAGCGGTGTTTAATTAGTGCAGCAGAGGAACAGAGACTTGTTCCAAATGTTCTCTGGGGGTTTCTCAGGAAGACGCTTGCAGGGCTCTGACTAAATTTGTTTCTAGTAGGATTGAAAGAGTTCATTGACACTGTAATGACTGAGTTTATTACAGATATTCCACTTACTACTGTAAATCGGTATATAATACCAAAGTCTTTAGAAGATATGAAGTATTACTTGTTGCTGCTTAACAAAGTACTGTGGATGATCAAAAGAAGCATGACCAATAGGTCAAAGGAGGTGATCCTGCCCCTCTACTCTGCTCTCGTGAGACCTCACAACTGTATTGTGTATAGTTCTGGTGTCCTCAACATAAAAAGGACATGGAGCTGTTGGAGCAAGTCCAGAGGAGGCCACGAGGATGCTAGGAGGACTGGAGCACCTCCCGTATGAAGACAGGCTGAGAAAGTTGGGGCTGTTCAGCCCGGGAAAGAGACGGGTGCGGGGGGCGCTCAGA
>NW_009933265.1:95726-99670 GCF_000696875.1 Nestor notabilis
TCTGAAAGGGGCCTACAAGGATGCTGGGGAAGGACTCTTCATTAGGGACTCTAGTGGTAGGACAAGGGGTAATGGCTTTAAACTTAAACAGGGGAACTTCAGGTTAGATATAAGGAAGAAGTTCTTCACAGTGAGGGTGGTGAGGCACTGGAATGGGTTGCCCAAGGAAGTTGTGAATGCTCCAACCCTGGAGGTGTTCAAGGCCAGGCTGGACAGAGCCTTGGGCGACATAGTTTAGTGTGTGGTGTCCCTGCTCATGGCAGGGGGGTTGGAACTAGATGATCTTAAGGTCCTTTCCAACCCTAACTATTCTATGATTCTATGATTCTATGAATTTATCTGAAGAGCCCACGCTAGAATTTGCTGCATTATCAAACCAGTGTAGAAACACAGAACTCTGCATCCTCCTTCGCTCAAGCCATACAAAATTTTTGGCAGGAATACTAGCTATAGGTATAATTTCTAAATAAATGAGGAGTGGATTCCAGGGTTGTGCATACTGCGGATGAATCATGGAAGAAAATTAATGGTTCTTTGTTCCATGTTGCATGAGTCACAAAAGAAAATTAATAATCTAATTTTTGTGTCAGGACTCTGGCTAGTTTGGCAGCTTGTGGGGATGGAAGGTTTATTGTGTTAGGTTCACCTAAAAAGCTGCTTTAACTCTTTTCTTAGATTGTAAAGATCAGCAGTAAACCCAGTTGTCTTACTTTCGTTGCTGTATGCAAAAACACAGTACAAGGTGACCAAGTTAACACTGTACTTATTTTCTGGAGTTCCCAAGTAACTGTATGTTGACTTTCTGCATAACAATGCTGGTTCATAGCAAAATGGTGAAGCAGAGCCCCCGCCTGTGTTATCTGTCGTCTTTGCTCGAGTACTTGCGTTGTTCTCCATGTAGGTAATGAATAATCTGCTTAATGCTGACTGTGTTCTTTGGGCAATGCAAACCTCTTACTAAGGAGAGTGGTATTTTTTTAAAGAGCACAAGCATTGACCTTCAGTGAAGTCCAACAGAATGTTCTGAGCAGTTGCAGAGGACAAGTGCTTCCTCTCTCATTTGTGAAGGCTGCAAGAACATCTGAGATGTGACTTTGAAAAGCACCCTCCGCTGGCATAGCTCTGCAGACATTAAAGTCAATGGGAGTTTCATTTCAGTGGGAGCAGTCAAGCCAAAACCTAACGCCCTTCTTTCTGGGTCAAAGTTGCAGGAATGAGTTACAAGAAGTAAAGCTGTTTGACACAATCCAGGATGTCAGAAAGAGAATGCTTTCATCAGCAAATGATGTACAAAACCCAACAAACATCATGCCAAGAAACAGAATACCAAAATACTCCTGGTTGCCTTAATAACTCTGTAGTAGCATGTGTGTACTACCTTGCTCTAAAGTGCAGTCGAAAACAAGAAAAGCAGTGGTAATTACAGTTTGTCAGTGTAAGTGCTACCAGCATGAGAGGCCACTGGGAGCTGAAATCAGCCTCAAAAGGAGCTTGGGGAGCATTTAATGCCAGAGCTTGGCCATCAGCTCAGAGTCTGCTTTAGTATGTGCTGCGGTATGTCTGAGATTGCACTTAAATAAATGGAGCAAACCAAACCAGCATTTATACTGAAAGAAGACACCAGGAGAGAGTAAGTAGCTAATAAAGAGCAGAATAGATTGGGCACTCAGTATGTGGTGGAAGTCGCACATTCTTCCTGGAAGGAGCTGTTTGCAGTCCTTTGGTAGCATTTTCTATCGTATTAGTTCTGTCTCTGAATTCACCTGGGCTCTGTTCTTGTACACTAACCCCAATTGTGCTCCAGGGTGTTCCTGCAGTTATAGCATAAAGGATGACCTCTTGTATCCAGCACCTTTTTGCATGGGTGGAGTGGAGAGCAGCTCTCCGTGAACCTTCAGCTTGTGCTTCTCCATGCTGCTTCCTCTCAACGCTCTTCTCTCTTTGGCGCTGCCTAACTCTGACTCTGGCTGTTCATGGGGTTTTCCTTTGTGCTTGATCTAACCATGTGGTAGAACAATACAAATGGAACATGGTTCTGTCAAGCACCATGGAAGGCTGCATACTCCCTGCCGCATGGCATGCTGGGATACTTCTGCTGTTTTCAGAAGCATCAAAAGGTGAGAGATTCCCCTTTCCTCACAGGAAAACTGCAAAAGGTGAAGTGTTGCTTAACCAGGCTCCTGGGCACTGCAGGGGGGAGCCCTAGTGATGTTTGCGACAGACTTTCCGGAGGGCTTGCATGCGGAATAACCGTTTCTAAATAATTAATCTGTTTAATTGCTCTTAGAATGAAGAAGTTAGGCATCCTGTTGATTAATATGAATCAAGGGTGATTCCAGACATACCTGCAGAGATGAAAAATCATTTTTGTCATCTTACCTTATAAATAATGTGTGCTACATGTCTCGATTTGAGCAGTCCAGTGAGTCCTTCTAGTTGAGGTACACTTTGGATGCCATTTCTGTAGCAACAAGCTACTTAATGTAACTTTGGACCTCAGCTGAGCAATCCTAATGTGCGGGCATTTCATTCTGAAGAAGTATATGACAGAAGAACTTCAGAAGAGTCTGCAAAGCATTGGCTTTTATCTCCTAAAACGATGTGGATACCGTGGCCTGTCTGAAAACAGTCTTATCCAGCAGTTACATAGCACACAGCTGAGCCAGCATGTGCAAATGGGCCTTTTTAGCTTTGACAGCTTAGGTAAGATCTTTAACATACTTGTGTCTAACTTTCCCCTTTGTAAAGTAGAGATAATGGCACCTATTCATAAAAGACTATGAAAGCCTCATACAGAAGTTTTCTTATACAGAAATACTGTCTCATCTGGCAGATTTGTTACATACCTGTTGTGGAGCCATCAGAAGGAGGACATCTGAGATTCTTAGATTTAATCTGTAATTACTCATAAAAGTTAATAGTAGTGATGTGAAACTATGACAATGTACCTCCTTTTTTTTTTTTGGAAAACCTGTGAGAATTGTGATCTCATGGTTACATGAAGACATGAGTGTCAGGATTCCTGGATTTTTGTCCAAGTTTTGGCCCAAGTGATCTCAGTGATGGTATTTTTGGTGCCAAATTTGAGGCAGCTGGATCCATCTTTTCTAGAATGAATATATTCAAGCCCCTGTTGAGACAACTTGATTTTTTCCAGAACAGATCATCTAGCACTCCTTTTATATCCTTTGGGCAAACCTAAGTTTTAAGAACAACTCATGTTGCTAAACAATGCTTAGAAAGAAGAACAGGACAAAAAGGTGTTTGCTTCTGCTGCTTGATTTCTCCATAAGCATATTAGAAAAGCACCTAAAACTGGAAATGTGCTGTTTTGTAGAATGGCATGTGTATTTGTTTTATGATACTGAGGACCTGCAATGCTCTAGTACCTGATAGTGATGTGTCCTGGGTTCAGCTGTAACAGTTATTTTTCTCCTTCTTGCCGGCTGGGATTAAACCACGACATGGTGTCACATAGGTTGTGAAATGAAGATATTATCAAGAGTAGCCAGGAATTCAGGTAAACGCAGTTGTCCTCCATTAAGCACAGGCTTTGCTGTTGCCTTGGCTACTTGTTTTACAGCAAACAATTCTTTCTAATTTTGGAAATGACCAGAAACTCCCAGGCCGTGTTCCATCCTGCATCTCTTTTCCATGGCTTTCCACAGGTGATTCTGTAATGTGTAAGAAGTACTACATACATGTGATGATTAACTGCACTTCCTGAATCCAGTCATGTTCACTCAGAGCCCTGCAGCAGTACTCTGGTAAAGCCCTATGTGTAGAAATGGATATACACACTTAAATAGCTCTGCAAACAGATGGCTAAATTTCACATTACTGTCCCAGATGGGAATATCTTAATAAAGCAGCCACCTGCCCAAGTAATCTCAAGGCTCAGGTCAAATAGTAAATTTTATCTAGTCTTTGGCAGGTGATTCCTG
>NW_009933265.1:99701-105339 GCF_000696875.1 Nestor notabilis
TTAACGGATGACTGAGTACTTGCTGAGCATATATATGCTATTGATCACTTCTGACTCAGTGCTTACCTGGGTAACTGTTACTTAGAAGATCAGCTTCTTTTGATGTAGCATGGAAAGTCGTATGGCTTCAGGAGAGTGAAGCTGCTAAGTCAAACTGTGATAAATGTTCTTTATTTACTTTGCCCGAAAGCTTGAGAGAAAACCAAAACCTGATACTCACTTTCTAATGTTATATGCCCCTTTTTTTCTCCTTCATGAAGCATTCCACTTTCCCAACCTTCTTTTTTTCCCATAGGAAGATGATTCTTGTATCCATCAGTAGACAAAAAATTGTACTGAATAAATTTTTACCTTGTGCAACTTCATGGTGTTTGTGATTATTCTTTCCAGAAAAGCTTTTACAGTAAAAATTAGAAGTGCTTCTTCAAGGGTTGATTTGGGGATTTCCAAGACACTCTGAAAAGCTGTGGTGGGTTTTTCAAGGTATACTGTAACTGTGGCAGTTTAATCAACTCTGGTCCTGGCAACTGTTCAGCTTCAGCGTTATTTCCAAGGAATCATAAACAACCAAAGGTACTGTCTTGCAGACCTGAGAAAGAAGAGCTATATGTTCTTGTAGCCAATCCATAATACATTTATCACTTGACATTTTAGCCTGACTACCAAGCCTGGAGTTTTGAGGACTGGAAATCAGTTGGGGGTTTTTGAAACTTTAAATGATGGTGATGTGGGGAAAGGGTTAGATTGTATTTTTATAACACTTCAAAATGTCCACTAATCCTAATATTTTAAGTGCTGTGCTGTCAACCTGTAAAACAATAGTGAAGTCTGACTTTAGACTTCACAAATTTAGAATTTACAATAAGCATGATAACTTGGAAAGTACTTGGCACCACAGAAGGTAATGTCCAAAGCTGTATGTGATGTTTCTTATAGTCTAGTTCAGAATTACAAAGCTAAACTGGAGTGTATCTGTGGAATCACAATGTTAGATTGCCTGCAGAACTGCTCGCTTTCAGTGCATCAGCGTGTGGAGGTAATGTGTAATGTGAATTAAAATAATAGTGGGTTTAGGTGACTTCTTTTTTCTTATGGAAAATAGCATGTGGTCATAAAATGAGCAGAGCTGTATTTATCAGTCTGGGAAGGGAAAGCAGGTGCTGAACATCATCAAGTCTCTAAAAACAAATTTCAGCTCAGGTTTAAGTCTTTATTGATGTTTTCAGGTTCTTAGAAACGGAACCTGCTCACATCATTCCTGAGAAGGCCTTGCAATTGACTTGTAAAACTCTGGAAAAAGTTAAAAACTACTTCTTGGTAGTTACAATTGTTGGGAATGTCACTGGGTTCCTGAGACAATTCTGGTACTTCCATTATGAAATATTAAGTGAGTGGGCAAGTATTGTATGGTAGGGACTTGGCAATGCTTTGCTTACATACACATTTATTAATGCTCCTGGTTCCTTGAAGCACAGAGATCAGATTTCCAACCTGCTGTTATTAAAAGAGAAAAACCAAACCTGGAAGGGACAGATTAGTTCACTGGGCCTAATTGGAAAAGCATTTCATTAGAACGGGTCAAAAACCTAGTCAGAGAGGTCTGGCAATCATGGTATAATGGTACATTAGGGAGTGCTTCTCACTAAGTATGGTCTACCTGTTCCTTAATTAAAATGAAAATGATTTAAACTGCTATTACTTTCCTCTGCTGTTTGTTTAACATAGTTAATAAAGGTATCTAATTGTTGGAAAATTGACAAGGTTTTCTCGTAAAAGATTGCTTTCATACATAACTCCAAGACCTGAGCTCTGAAAATCTGGGGCTTTTTAATGACATCCCTAAAAATCCTTTGTCATTTGAGTGTGCCAAGGTAGCTCCTGCTTTCATAACATCCCTTTTCCTCGTTGCTGGACTAAATGGGGGAAAAGTGACTTTGCTGGAATGTACCTTAAGAAGTAGATTTGTTAGGCAAGGAATCAATGTGTCAAGGGAAGAGTGAAAAACCAGAGGCTGGTCTTGGAGTTACTTGAAAGATTGCTGAACAAAGCTCTTTGGCAAGTATTAAAATAGTGTGCAGGAGCTGGGAGCTGACAAGAGGTGGTAGTGAGAATGGATTCCATGAGACCTTTGCTTGCTGCAGTTATCAGAACTGTTTGCTGGAATGTATTTTTCTTTCATTGCAGGGTCAGAGGATTACAGAAGCAAATTCACTGGGAAGTGTTTCATGGACCTTGTCTGTCCCGAGAAGTGTCGCTGCGAGGGAACAATTGTAGACTGCTCTAACCAAAAACTCACCCGATTACCCAGTCACCTTCCTGAGTATACTACTGATCTGTAAGTGCTGGCTCTCCACGCCCTGCTCAGCAGGGCATGTTGGGTTTCCTACTTTTTAAAGGCTATAAAAGGGACTCAGAGCATTTCAAGAAGGCACCTTTACTTTAATCCCTGTGTGAAAGAGGGGAAGTTGATTTGTTTCAGAGCACCACAACTCTCTTATTTCCTTAGCATTTATACCAACTGTGGGGATGAGACAGGAGCCATGGCCCTGTTCATCAGCTGCCTGTGTGAGTCTTCTTGAAGTGCTGCCCTGTTATGTGGCCCAAGCTGTTTGGTTCCTTTCCATTCTACCTTTGAGCCCCTTGGCTTTGCATCCAGTCATTTTTACTTAAGAAATGGATTAACCCTTTTGAGTTAAATCTGTGATCAGGAACTCACAGGGGAAGTTTAGGTTAGATATAAGGAAGAAGTTCTTCACACTGAGGGTAGTGAGTCACTGGAATAGGTTGCCCAAGGAAGTTGTGAACACTCCAACCCTGGAGGTGTTCAAGGCCAGGCTGGACAGAGCCTTGGGCGATGTAGTTTAGTGTGTGGTGTCCCTGCTCATGGCAGGGGGGTTGGAACTAGATGATCTTAAGGTCCTTTCCAACCTGAACTATTCTATGATTCTATGATTCTATGATCTCAACACTGCCTACTGCTTGGGTGAAATGGCTCTCACTGAAACCAATGTGCTGTTAAGCTATAAGTGATTTTATGAAATGGGTTTTTTTTTAGAGATACTTTAGAGTTATAATGCTAAAGAGAGTATGAGAAAACATATTTATTACTTAGTAGCTGAAGAATCTGGTTCTTTGTTATATTAGTATCCCCTTCAAACGCAATTCTCTTTTTGTGTTAATATCCTTATTGTACTTCTATTTAAACTCCCATAGAAATTGTTGATCTGAAGTTAAGATAGAAAAATGTGAGAGACTACCAGAAACACAGCAAAGTGTCTACATAGAAAGATGGAGCTACATGTAATTAGAGAATAATTTTGCATGCCAAGCATGCAAGCCAGTGGCCTTTGCACTGATTTTGAAGACCAGTAGACTTTGATGGGAAAGAACCTGAAATCGGATCCCTTCTGTTTACACAGGCCACATCTCCAATTGCATGTCTTCTGTAGCAGAATGCATGAGGGAGATTTAGTCACGCAAGTAAGGCTGTGTAATGGTTAAGGTTCATAATCCCTTATCGTGTGCATTGGAAGAAGGAGGCATTCTGACACTGTCCATTAGCATCACACTCTTAGAGGCATCTGAAGCTTTTACTATAAAAACTCTTCTATGTTCCTTTTCCTTCAAAGCCAAACTCTTTTCACCCTGGCAGTCTGAGAGAGATGGCAGATAGTATCTTGCTTAACAAAGGTCATAGTTCTCTGTGTGGCAGCCCTGTATGTCACAGAGATATATCTTACAATCTGTGAAGTATTAAATGTCTCTTTGTTTGTTTCTATCAGGCGTTTGAATGACAATGATATTTCTGTTTTGGAAGCCATCGGACTCTTCAAGAAATTGCCCAACCTCAGAAAAATGTAAGTTTGAGTCACTTCCTTGTTAGAACACATGTTGCCTTGGATTGTAAGGAAGGGGGAAGGGATGGTTTTTTTTATAATTTAGTACTGCAGTGGCAGAAATCACTTTTTAATGTGAATTTAAGGAAACTGAATGAGTTGCCTGTTAGATGGACAGGCCCAGGTAAACCACAGTGACACATGAAGATCGCTAGGCTGACATTTCACTATTCTTTAGGCTATATTTGTTAAAGCGTTTGACTCGTGGAGACTGGAAGGAATTCTGTCCTAGAATATATTCAAATGTGTGCTTTTTGTTAGTGATGGCTACAGAATTTAGCATTTTGATTTTGTCTTTTGAATGTATTGTGTGAGTCCAACTACTGTGATTATTTCAAATAGTCAAAGCAAAGTAATATTACAAGATACAGGTGATGGCAGCTTCTTTTGATCATTATTGTTTTAGAAAGGAGACTCATTTAGCTAATTTAGAGATCAGTCATTCAAATATGATTCTGTTAACAGCCTGAGTCTTGACACTGTACAATGTCTATATTTAATAAGAGCTGTGTTTTGGAAAGACGGTAATATGTCAGATACCTCCTGATAGTCTTCTAGATGGATCTTTTTGAAGTTATTTAAAGTTTTAACCCTATGGCACCATTGCTAGTTTCTCAGCTAACTGTTTTCTTTAGTAAGATTTTATTGCTTGAGTCAAGGTAGTTTAGGGAAACCAACCAACCAGGCTTTTTCTTCTGCATTCATTTCACGTGGTTATTACCATCTGGAGCTTCCTTACCACTGGAATCCATGTAAGATCTATGGGGCTTTGGGGACCACTGTAGTGGGATTCTTATGTCAGTTTTATTTCTGCAGGAGCTTCGGATGCAGCACTGCAGGTTTGGGAGTGGGGCTTGTGTTTGTGCAAGTACAGGCCACCAGGCTTGGGGAATTAATCATATACAGCAGCTTCACAGCTTATGAATGATCCATAAGTTGTAGCTACGGTGCACTTAGAAAAAGCTGTTGACATTGTTGAAGTGCTGTTTTGTCTGTGTAAGTAGATAGTCAGTGGGAATGAAAAATGCGTGGTATATAGAAGTATACACAAATTGGAAAGCATCTGTCCTCATGAAACATTCAGGATTTAGGTTTGGAAAATTGGAGAGGTGTAAGAGCTGGAAGAATTTAAACTTAATAGAGGCAAATTCTGGCTCTGTCCTTCCTGTTCCATCAGTCACTCAGGTGCCTCAACAGGGCTGCAGTGTTGTGCATAAATGCAGCATGAAAGAGTTACAAGAGGTTTTCTAAGAGAGTTTGTTTCCTGTGAAACAAAAGATTTTTCTGCGCTGTAGAGATTTTTTGGTAGGAGATGAAAACTGAGGTGTGCAGGTGCAGTTCAGATGGATGGCAAAAAGAACTTGTGCCCTACAATTCAGAAGAGGTCTCTCTCATACGGATTTTAAGTGGCAGCCTCCAAGCAGAGGCTCTTTAGGTAATCTTTGTAGTTAAGCTAATTTCTCTTTTTCTACCTGACTGGAAAGAAGTATCTCAATTTGACTAAAGGGATTTTCTGCAAAGGAGTTTTTTTGTGTAAGTGGAGCAACATTTCAACCATAAACTTCAAAAGCCAGATGAGATTTTGTTTTTCTACTTCTCCTAGTTCCATTTTGTGAAGGGAAGGGGTTACCAGGAAAAAACAAACAAGCAAACAAACACCCCTTTTCTTCTATGTGATTATCTGCCCTTTACTAAGTATCCTTCTGCTAATAATAATAATATATGCAAGAAGGGAAATGTAG
>NW_009933265.1:105362-106092 GCF_000696875.1 Nestor notabilis
ACTGGATGGGATTGCTGCTGCTAATGGTCCTAATGCAGCAACTCCGTGTGTGTGGCAGGAATGTGATGCTCTTCATTGAGCTGCTGTTAAATTAAGAAGGACGAATAGTGGTGAAACCCCCAGTATCATAGAATATAGAATCATAGAATGGCTTATGTTGGAAGGGACCTTAATATCATCCAGTTCCAACCCCCTGCCACAGGCAGAGACACCTTCCACTAGAGCAGGTTGCTCCAAGCCCCTGTGTCCAACCTGGCCTTGAACACTGCCAGGGATGGGGCAGCCACAGCTTCTCTGGGCACCCTGTGCCAGCGCCTCAGCACCCTCACAGGGAAGAGCTTCTGCCTTAGATCTAACCTGAACTTGCCCTGTTTAAGTTTAAACACATCATCCCTTGTCCTATCACTACAATATCTCTGTCCTGAGAGACATCGGAAGAAGAAGCTGAGATGAAAAAATATCTCTGGAAAATTAGCTCCTATAATTCAAATTTTCCAAAAAAATGTGTCTTATAGTCTCCCTGGATGTGGCAGGAATATTAAAGCACTTTGTTAAAGATTAAATGTTCATCCAAATCCTAACACATTTTCACAGTGAAGATGTATCCCTTGAATAAAACACCTACGTGGTAGTTACCAGTTAACAAGTTTGAAATCAGAATGTGAGTTCTTTGGTCTTTCCACAAAAAGATTACCAGGTGAACTTCCTTCCTTTGTTTTAATAAAATAAA
>NW_009933265.1:106105-144614 GCF_000696875.1 Nestor notabilis
AAAATAAAAAAAAAAAAAGCTGAGAAGTGTCTACCTCTAAACATGAGAAGGACATCATCTGGCAGCTCATTCTCTTGAATATTGTAGATGTTATAGAGTACATATATACAAAGAAAAAGGAAGTATCAGAGCACCTTTGCAAGAGATGGTACTGCCAACACTACCTCTAGTGTCTAATTAGCATTTGGGACGTAATTAGTTTATAAATATTCCTCCTAAGCTGAACCTTATTGTATGATGTGTCAGGCAAAGTTTTAATACATTTTCATGTAAATCAAAGTGGAATTCTTGATATAGAAATGTAAAGGTCACAGACCCATAATGCAAAGTTATGCCACATGTTATTTAGGATTTAAATTGCTGAGATTCCCTGGCTGGTTTTTAAAAGGTTAATATGTCTGCATATGCCTTTTAAAAAACAAAACCCAACACATAACTTCAGTAATTAGCTGCAAATCCCATTTACATGGTGCTATTTTATAACCTGCATTTTAATCCATCCTTATATTTAATGCTTTTTACAGCAGAATAAAAAGGTGGTGTCCATTCCTGTAGACAGATCTAACCCAGTGCAGAAGTAATCTACTGGGTACTCCAGTGGGTTTTCCAGACTGCCCTCAACGTTGTTGTTTTCACTGTGTTCTTGCCATACTACCTCATCTGATCTCACAAGTGCAAAGGGATGACTTGTCTCTACAGCTTAAGCCACATTACAGTGACTTACTGTGTTGCCAGTATTTTGTACAGCGGTTAGAAAGGATCAATTTAAATCTGCTTGAAGTGAAGTTCAACCAAGCCAAGTGCAAAGTTCTACACCTGGGTCGAGGCAACCCCAGGCACAGCTACAGGTGGTCAGAGCAGCCTGAGGATAAGGACTTGGGGGTGTTGGTCGATGAGAAACTGAACATGACCAGGCTTCAGTGTGCGCTTGAGCTCAGAAACCTCCTGTGTACTGGGCTGCATCAAAAGAAACGTGACCAGCAGGTCATGGAGGTGATCCTGCCCATCTACTCTGCTCTCATGAGACCACACTTGCAGCACTGGGTGTCCTCAACACAAGAAGGACATGGAGCTGTTGGAGCAAGTCCAGAGGAGGCCACGAGGATGATCAGGGGCTGGAGCATCTCCTGTCTGAAGGCAGGCTGAGAACATTGGGGCTGTTCAGCCTGGAGAAGCTGCATGGAGACCTCAGAGCAGCTTCCAGTGTCTGAAGGGGGCTATAAGGATGCTGGAGCGGGACTCTGCATCAGGGACTGGAGCGTTAGGACAAGGGGCGATGGGTTCCAACTGGAACAGGGGAAGTTCAGGTTGGATCTAAGGAACAAGTTCTCCCCCATGAGGGTGGTAAGGCACTGGAATGGGTTGCCCAAGGATGTTGTGAATGCTTCATCCCTGGCAGTGTTCAAGGCCAGGTTGGACACAGGGCTTGGAGCAAACTGCTCTAGTGGAAGGTGTCCCTGCTCGTGGCAGGGGATTGGAACTAGGTGATCTTAAGGTCCTTTCCAACCCAAACTGTTCTACGATTCTAAATACAAGGCTGCATTTCTGAGCTCTGTCAGAGTGGGAGCACGACTTGGGGTTTTGGGGATATCCTGTCCTTGTGAGACAGGAAGGCTCCAGCATCTGCTGCCCACCAGCAGCAGAGCAGACCTGAAAGCATCTGCTTTTTACAGAGGAGCATGTTACCCAAGGGAGATCTTCTTACTCTGCACAGCAAGATCTCGCATCAGGCAGGGATGAGGGGCATCACCACCATTCACAGAGGTCAGGATTTTACTTTTGTGGAAGGAAGCAGTCCTTTCCTCACACCAAATTCAGCCTGAAACAAGCCCAGGGGGACCCGATGACTCCCTGGGACTACCTCAAGTTGTTAATCAGTGAAGAAATCCTCCAGTGCTTGAGGGATCCCATGGTCGTGAGACCCTGGAGGGGTCTTCTGGCCATGACAAACAGGTTCAGGCTCCAAACCCCCCTGTGTACCTAACTCAGTGGGAGCACAGAGATACACTTGCTTGCTGAAATGGGATGCTGACCCATAGGGACAGACTGCAGCTCCAGATGTCAGCTCCAGAGCCTGCCCACTCCCCGGTGCCTACAGGAGATCAGTGGGATCAGTGGGACCAGCAGCTATGTCTGTAGAGGTAAGAATGGCAATGAGCTCAGATTCAAACAAGACGATGAACTGCCGTGCTTCATGCACTGCTGGGGAAGGAGGTGAGTGGCCTCTTTGCCAAAATAACAAGAACAAGAACAATTATTTACCTCAAAACCTGAAAGGGACGTCTAACAGTTCATTCTGTTGCCCCTTGCCAAAGTTGCAAAGTGAATAAGACGTATGGTCTTACAATAGGAAGTGTCAGGCTGTCTTGGCAATAGCTGGTACTGCCAAACCCACTTCTAGTATATCTTTGCCTTTGGAGGCTTAATTTGTCTGTCAATATTTCTCCTACATTGAATTTCATGGAGTGTCAGCCCAGAACTTAACACATTTCACATGCAAAATAAAATTGAATCATTATAAAGTTTGCAGTCTATCAGTTAGCTCCAAAAACAGCATCTCAGGTTTCTTGGGGAGGTAAAAGTAGTTTGTGTCCTTGGAAACAGCTGTTACCTGCTGTTCATTCCCCTAAGCATGAATTTTGCCATGGCAATGGAGGTTGCACTCATCTATTACTTGTTCTACAGAACAGTTTATTTTCTGGAAACTATATTGTGGAGAGCAAGAGAAGCAGGGTGAAGGAGGTGATCCTGCCCCTCTGCTCTGCTCTGGTGAGACCCCACTTGCAGCACTGGGTGCAGTTCTGGAGTCTCCAACACAAGAAGGACATGGAGCTGTTGGAGCAAGTCCAGAGGAGGCCACGAGGATGATCAGGGGCTGGAGCATCTCCTGTATGAAGACAGGCTGAGAACATTGGGGCTGTTCAGCCTGGAGAAGCTGTGTGGAGACCTCAGAGCAGCTTCCAGAGTCTGAAGGGGCCTATAAGGATGCTGGAGAGGAACTCTGCATCAGGGACTGGAGTGTTAGGACAAGGGGTGATGGGTTCCAACTGGAACAGGGGAAGTTTGGGTTAGATCTAAAGAAGTTCTTCCCTGTGAGGGTGCTGAGGCGCTGGCACAGGGTGCCCAGAGAAGCTGTGGCTGCCCCATCCCTGGCAGTGTTCAAGGCCAGGCTGGACACAGGGGCTTGGAGCAACCTGCTCTAGTGAAACGTGTCACTGCTTGTGGCAGGGGATTGGAACTGGATGAGCTTTAAGGTCCCTTTCAACCCGACCCAGTCTGTTATTCCATGATTTGGGCTCATTGTGTGCCTCATTTTTTTTTCCAGTAAGGCCATCAGTCTGCTCTGCTGGATGAATGTAGGAGTGTCACTGGGTGGTCTTCACTGTCTATCTGTAGTACTTAAGGCTTTCGGTGCCACCCTCTGTCTGAGAACAGCTTGCTCTGGTGGTGGTTCTTGGGGGAAGGTAGCAATGAATAGCATGCTGGAATGTTAAAACTGACCCAGCAGGTCCAGCAGCATGAATGATTCTGTTAAGTCTGACTAGAATCCAGCTTGTTCTATGTTGAAGTTATAAGGTCAACAGAAATAATACTATTATAAACTGTAGCCATAAAGTAAATAAAATCTGACTGGAAAGTGAGCTGTGTGAGCAATGTCACCTTGATACCTCCTTGGATATGCTCATTTCCTATTCACAGCCCCACATAAAGTAAACCCAGGCTTTCTGAAAACTTCTTTTGACCTCTTACCCAAAAGCAAAGTTTGAAAATAGGATTAAACATTGTCACCAGGGTAAATCAGGAGTCCTTACGGAAACAGTGACCTTTCTTGAGTAACCAGCTTGCTATCAGTTCCCATTTGGGCCCTGCCAGAGGGCACAGGTATCTTGGGAAATCCACAAGATCCATTTTCATTGTTTTCCAGTATGTCAAGAATTCCTTACAGAAGCTCAGCATTGTAAGAGGACGGGCTTTTCTATATTGGACTTTGCTGTAAAGCCTCAGAAGTGTTTTTCTGATTAAAAATAATTAGATAAATTCCTTGTCAAGTGCCATGATCATATATTAAAAATTCTTTAGTGCTGGGAAGGATGAAGTAGAGCTCTCCTTAGCTGCAAAGCAGGCCAAAGTTCCAGTGCCTTCGTCTTTCAAGATTTGTATCAGCTGATCATTTTTGCTGGCAATTGTAGACTGAAAAGTATGTAATTCCTCATGTTTGCTATTCGAGTAGGTCAGGATTCCAGAAGGACACATTTATACTTTTTTGTAGTAAATGAGTGCTGTCCTCTACCTTTTCTTTGTTGTTGTTGCATTCCTTTATGGGAAGCTTTAATTCAGGAAGAAAAATAAAGAAATCCAGGTTGGCAGAACATCTGTTTTGACAATCATAGAGTCCCAGACTGATTTGGGTTGGAAGGAACCTTAAAGCTCATCCAGTTTCACTCCCTGCCACGGGCAGGGGCACCTTCCACTAGACCCAGTTGCTCCAGGCCCCTGTGTCCAACCTGGCCTTCTTTGCTTATTTATTATTGTAAAGTTGATCTCTTCTCTGCCTTGCAACTTGCAAGTTTCACCATAGCACTTGGTCTTGGATTTTCAAACCTTTTGCATGGGAAAGATTTATAGAACTGGCTTCTCCTTTCACTGCTAGCATATTTTTGGATAGTTTTGTATTGTTGAAATGAGCAGACATTATTAACTCAACTGAGTGAACTTGCATATCTACAGGAGTTCTTTGGCAGCAATTAAAATTCAGATGGTTTGGATTGAATAAAGGTGCCAATTCCTTTACAAATTATGGCCGGCCTTTTTTCTTCAGTATTTGCTCTTTTTATTGCTTTGAATCTTTCATTAAAATTGCACTCATGTGACTAAATATCTTTTAGATATTAAAAATAACTAGTAAAACTTGGTAACTACAAGTATGTCAGTTTGCAGTCTGTGAATTGAAAGTCAAAGTCTTTGTGTACTGTAGTAACTCATCCTCCCTTCCCATCACAAACATTTATTTATTTATTCATGTATTTTTGTGCAAATACACGTCATGACATGATCTTTACCAGGAAAGGGATCATTGGGAGCATGTCTTTGTGCCAGTATTCAAAAGAGATGCTGAGCTATAAGTATTTCCACTAGAGAAATAGCTGAGGCCCAAAATTAAATGCATATGTCAGAATATCCTTCCTTGACTTGCTTTGACATTGAACATAAACCCTTCAAGTGAGTGTTAGCACAAAGTACTAAACTTCTGGAAAGCAAAATCTGCCTGTATTTCTATATGTTTTAATGTTATTTTTGGCTGATAGCTGGCATACTCCTATTCTTTCTGATCACAGAATGCACAAGAGGTGATGGGCCACATGCTGTAGGGCCCACTATCTGACAGTTGTTCAGCAGACATGAACCAGCATTCTCAAGTTTCCCACATGAAACACAGATCCAAGACTTGGCCTTCTTTTATTAAGTGATGACTTCTGCAAAAAGCAAGACCCACATTATTTCTGTCTGAGGCCAAGCTGTCCTGTTCCCATGTCTTCTGTCAACTTTTATCCCAATAAGATTGCCCTGTTCTTCTGAGCAGAGTGGCCCAGGTGTTAATCTGATACCTTGTCAGTTGTTTTATATCGCCTGGACTTGGAGTTTGAAACTACTACTCATGCTGCATGTGTACTAGGATCATGTCTGGAATAATGTGGTATTCAGTATGAGTGATCGTGTTATAGGCAGTAAAATGAAGAATAGTGTTTCCTGTGAGGAACCTAAACAAATAGGATTATTCATCATAATCTATACAGGGCATCATAGGAGATGCTTGAAGGACTGAAGCCCAAGGTTTTAATGTGCATAAGGACTTTTATAGAAATGCTTTAAATAATTAAATGCCATTTATTTTAATGCATCTTTAATGGTGTTTTGTCATTCAGAAGTTGTCTATTCTCTGGGTTTTACACAAAGATGAAATATTCAAAAGATTAATCTTACATTTCATCAGAATTTCATTTGACTTTGTAGATTGAAGTTTTCCCAGGCTGACCTTTACGCAAACATCTTGAGACTCTACAGGTGGAGTAAATATTTAGAAAATAATGCTGTATATTGCAGAAATTGTGAATTGAGAATTAAGTTTTGAGAGGTGGTCTTAAATTTAAGTGCCTGGGAGTTCATGAGTGCAAATATTAGAATTTACATCAAGTACATGCAGTCACACAGGTTTGTATGTTAATCCTGTGCTGAGTTTAAAAAGAGTAAAGGTCTTATACATGAAATAAAAGTGAGTCTTATTTCAATGTGTGACACCTATTTCCATGGTAGTAACATTACATGATTCTTGCCAGGTGAGCCCCCAGTCCCAAGCATGGTCCATAACTTCATGGATATAAATCAGATGTTAGAAACCCCCACTTATTGTATCTCTGAGACCTGTATAAGCAAGAATGACATGAGGTGTCAAAGCTGGTAATACTATTAATTTAAAGGCTCATGATATATCTGGTGTAACTGTGGTTTTGAAGAGTGAAGGCAAACTATGTGTAAGTACAGTGAGTACACTTTCGAACTTCTGTATGCTCCTCTTGCTGAAAGAATGTCTCTAGATAACTACTAAAAGGCACATATTCTCCCTATCTTCCTTCTTTCCGTGTGATGACATATGTTTGGAGTAGAACACTAATAACTTTCTTATTGTGACTGGCTGTGTCCTTCCAGAAATCTAAGCAACAACAAGATCAAGGAGATCCGAGAAGGCACGTTTGACGGAGCTTCAGGAGTACAGGAGCTGATTCTGACGGAGAATCAACTGGAGTCAGTGCATGGACGGATGTTTCGAGGCCTCACAGGGCTAAAGACATTGTAAGTGCAAAGACCTGGCTTTCTCAGTTCCTCTAAGTTGAGTGGAGTGCTCAAGTTCAGCAATGCCTGCTAAAATATCTGCCTCTAGACAACAAGCTACAAGGCAGGGTCTTGCATCACTGTCATGAAGTCTTTGGTATGTTTCTAGCCCTGGGTATGTTTGAGGTTTATCTGCTATTTCTGTAAAAAAAGCAGATTTTCAAAAATTTCAGGAGTAACATGATGGTGAAATTCATGGTCAAACGGGGGCACCTTTAATCATTTAAAACTTCTATTGTTTTGTTATCTCCCATGGAAACAAGGCATGTAGGAACACATTTGCTATTTCTTAACCCATCCTTCCACTCAGCCTCCACCCAAATTGGAACTATTGGTCTGCTTAAACCAAACCCCAGAGTAGGCTAGGAGCCTAAAAGATTTTTAATATCCTACAAACTGTAAGAAATCAGTAGGTAAAAGAAAGACTCAAGTTATTACCGCCACCAAAACAGGTAGAGCTAAACAGCTTCAGGGCAGGCATAAGCAAACTGTTACAGGTCCTGCTGACAGAGGGTAGCTGGCCACTCACTCTGCACCAAGTGTAGTAGCCTACAAGCACAGGTACGGCTCTGGACTAGCCACAGCATGCTCTTTCTTGCCCACACCAAGTACCATAAAAATGGTGTGGGTATACTATTCATGTGGTTGTGGGTGGGGAGAGTGTGAAGAAGACACAGATTCCAAATGCATAAGAAATCAGTTTGGTATTACTTTTGTGCTTAGACAACTGCTCTAACTTCTTTCTGAGAATTAACATGTAAACTCATAGTTCCTAACACTAATTTATCTTCGTGTTAATAGTTACATTGGAAGAGGAATCATAATCAAGATTTCAAGATGATGTTTAATCCACCCCATCCACCATCCTGAGAAGCAGTCAGGGGCTAGGCTTCTGGTGACAGCAAAGACTCGTGCCAGACAGTATCTATGCTGTGTACATAAAAAATACATCTCTTGCATAGTCTTCCCTGCTGTGGGAAGAAAGCACTTGACTAGGTGGATGCTGTCAGTAAATAGACTCTAGGAATCAAATGCAATTTAAAATCTGTGATTTATTCATTAGCAACAAATACTTATGTTACAGAATATGGTGGCATGATTACTTCAGTCCCTACTCAAGTGTAAAACGAAGGTTTCCCTTCAAGGACTTTGGCCTGTAGTGATGAATAGGGAACTTTTCATTTGCTGTTCCTTTAACATTTTTTCTGTGGTTACAGCCATCTGTTCTTTAATTTAACGGATGCACTTTAGGAAGGGATTTGAAAATAGCGCCCCTAGATACTAAATTAATTTTTATACTGTAAAGCAGCCTGTGGCAGTGCTCCTAAACAAAATTTGGCATTTTTTAATAAAAAGATGCTTAACATTCAAGCTATCCTGCTGACCTGACCTACATTTCCCCCCAGCCCATAATGCAGTCTAAATATACACAGCATGATATGAGGATCTGTAAGTATAAGTTTTCCTTCAGGAAGGGCACACAGTGCACTGTGAACCATGATTCGAAACCAAAGGTTTTGGCTTGAGGAATAGATATTTCTATCCATTAACTGACTTTCTTTGAGCATTAAGATTGTGATCTTTTATAAAGAGGCCCCACTGGACAGAGTCATGGTCCAGTTTTTAAAAGACTGTTTCCTGACATGTAGTAAAGCACTGTGCAAGATTGACATCCAAATTAGGTCATCCCATCTTGCACAACTACTGTCTGATACTTTACATACAGAACTGAGATGTTTCCTAGAGTTGCTAAGGCCTTACTTCTATTTACTACCGCCTTCATTTTAGAGCTTGTGGTGTTGACCAGGCTTTCAGGCAGCTTAGTATGCAAGGTGTGTGGGTCTGAGTCCTGCAATGCTTTTCTGGCACAATTTCACTCCAGTTGCAAGACCAGAACTGTTGAGACCGTGGAGCCTGTGATGGTAAATGTACTTCTCTAGGTACATTGATTTACTGTTCTCTAACAGTAAATCAAAAGCAATGTTACGTTCAGGTCTTAAACACTGAGTGTTTGTGATTACGCTGTGAATTTCTTCCCAGCCGTATCTAATCTCTCTTTGGTATTTTTCAAGTATCTATTGATGTAGCATCTGAGTGCCCATCTGGTGGATACCAATCTGAGATTTAAATCTGGACTTCTAAGGGAGCCTGAGTTTTCATTGTTCACTGCATGAATCTGATACCAGGGAATTAACCAGGATCAATTCACTGGAACAGCAGCATGAGCTGCATATATTTTGTGGATTTTCCATAGTATGCTTTAATTACTGGGTAATTTTTCACCTAAGTAGGAATATCACACCAGTGTAACGATGTTTACAGCCCCAGATGTTGATTGGCATGGAGTGTAACAAATAAACGTGAGCTTTTTTGCAATAGAGTGAAACAAGATACTACAGCCTTTCAGATTAATTGGGCTTTATTGTCGAGTTCATTGTTACCATAACAACTCAGAGAGATCTATCATCCAAAACATGGCACTGATTCATCTGATACAAACATTAAATGAAGACTAATTTATAGTATGGTTACTGCTTTCTGTCTTGTCAATTAATGAATATAATGACATTTCAAAGCGTGTGTTAGGTCTGGAATTCTTTCCTAAGCTATTCCTTGATTTTTGCTGAGGATGCTGTTTCCTTCCATAGTTACGCAGTGTGGATTACAAAAAACATCCACCACAGGAGTAGATGGGATGCAGCCAGTATTGTGATTGTCACACATTTCTGGCAGTCTTTCTCAACTGATCTCTGAAACACCTCTTCACTTACTCTCAGATATTTACTAAATGAAGACTTCAGGTTTTATTTCAAGGTTGCCACTAGTCGTAATTTTAACTGCATCCTACTTTGAGATGTGGATCATCAGCCTCTAATGTTGTGTGGAAGAAAGGCATTTTAAATTCATGAGACAATGTTTACGTAAATGTAGCCCTCCTATGACTGTGTTGTACTTCAGTAATCAATAAAAATAAAGCACAGTGCTTGCCAAAGCATTCATTGGTGCCCTAGATAAAGGACCTCTTATCCTGAAATCATACACCACCATCATCGCCATCTCATCACCCCCATAGTTCCTAATTCCCTGTTTTAATCCTTGCAGGATGCTGAGGAGCAACTCTATCAGCTGTATAAACAATGACACCTTTGCTGGACTGAGCTCAGTGAGGCTTCTTTCTCTGTATGACAATCACATCAGCACTATCACCCCTGGAGCCTTCAGCACATTAGTCTCTTTGTCTACAATGTAAGTTGTCTTGTTACAGTATGAACATGGCATGATGCTGTTATCCTGTGCTTTTGCAAAATCAAACTACTTATTGTTAATATGCAGAAAACCTCATTTAGGGAAAATGCAATTGCAGGTTTGGAGGATTCAAGGTGGGATTTAGGAAAACAGTTGAAAAACATCAGAATTGCTTCAGCTGAAGTGGCTGAAAAGACTTGGAGGCTGCCAGGCTGGGGCAGGTGACTCTTGTGCTGTGTCGTAGCTTATTCAATGCACAGCAGAAGTTCATGTAAAAGAAGCTCTGCAGCTTCAGAAGTCCGTAGCTTATCACACACTTTAGCTCCCTGAAGCTGCTTTAGTTTCAGTAGAGTCTAATTTTGTAAGAACAGCTTTCTTGGATTTCAGTTAAATTAGTTAAATATCAGAAGAAATCTACCAGCTAATGCTCAGATTTTCAGAAGAGCTTAAGAGGACAAAATACTCAAGTCCTGCTGATTTGAAAATCCCATTTTAAGTTGTTCTGATAAGTCTCCATCCTCCTTTGAAGTACTTTCCTTGCTTCTTAAATATGTTTACATGCTTTCTGTAGTGTGTCCATTGTAATAAAGTGCAGACTGATAAATATGGAATGAAAGTCTGCCCTTTGTTTCCAGCTGTGAATGGGGCCCCTGATGTTGCTGTTAATGGAAGTTGTCTGACCTGAAAATACACCCTGATTGTCCAGTCAAAATAAACTGTTGGTGCTACTGTATTTCAGGTTTTGAAAGCACTCCCCCCCGTCATGTTTGGAGGAAAAATGTAGTGTTAAATCTCAGCTACTTTGTTGCTTATACTTTCATTCTGTTACAACTTTTTACCAGCAAATCGTCTCTCATTTTGGCATTAGCTTCATACACCATAAAGAACTTTTCTTCCATTTACTTTCTGTAGTCCCAAAAGCCTCCCTGAAATTGATGGTCAAAGAGAGAGACACAACCAGACTCATTTTATTGACTGTTTTCAAGTCACTGTTCAAAGCAAGTGCTACTTGCTGAAAGCTTGTTCTCCCTGTGCTGCAAGCAGTGCCTTCCTGCTGCTCCTGCACTTGCATCCTTAATAGCTGTGACTCTGAATCAGTCTATAAAGTCCCTACTTTGTTTGCATAGAAGCTTATTTGTCATGTTTTGTTAGAAGATAGCCCATTTTCTTCTATTTTCAACTGTGGATAAAGATTATGATAATTTCTAACAACAGCAATTAGAGCTGCTGTTAATGAGAATGCCTTGCTTTGGCAATGATTTCTAATCATGCTGGTCATGGCAGGTTCCTAGCTGTGTCTTGATGAAAAAGTTTGTTCTTTGACACATTTTCACCCTGTGCATGATCTACAGGCAGGAGAAGGGATGCTTTTCACTTCTGTAGGCATTTGTTTAAGGCCATAGTGCTATTTCACATATAAATGCAAAATTCGGATGTGTTCATTTCCCAACATTGCTCCACTGTAGGTGGATGTATTAGATGACAACACGACTGAAGATAGATAGTATGACTGCTTTTCCTGTTCAACCCACACTTTGGGAGTTAATCGGGTATTGTAATGACTTATTTTTGCATCTATTAATGTGAGCCAGAAATTCATACAAAGTTTAACATTTCCATTTCTATCTTGGCATATTTACAGCGCTAAAAACTGTTGCTCCTTTTGTTGTTGCTCTTTGTGAGTCAGCCTCATGCATATTATCAAAACACAAATAGCTCTGGAAATAATGCTCTGATGAATGGTTATCAGTAGAGGAAGAACTTTATTTTGTAAGTTATTGGTTAAAAAAAAGGAGGTTTTTATTTGTTACTAGTAAAACTAGATAATGTAGCATTCGAATTTGAAGTGTGCCTGCACTTCCGCATACAAAGAGTTCAGGCATGTCTTTCAGTCCTTACCACACTCAAGGGGGCATATTTGCAAGCAGAACTGATTTTCCATGAGTTATTATTCTGATAGCTGCATGGAGCTAGAATGAGAACTGATTCATCAGAATGACATGAAACTATTCTAGAATAAATGTAACCCAAATTGCAGGGTACATTTTCAACCTAATTTCAATAGTATGCAGATGGGTTTCAGTATGTTTGTCTAACAAGTCACTAGAATCTATTTAAATCGTTAATATTCTATGGTTTCTTTGCAGTTTTTAAGAGACATTTGCAGTTGGATATGCATATTTCATTCCTCAGGACTTCTGTTTCCCCATGATTTTAGAAATATGGCTATGTCCTTGAGTAAACACTTGTGAATTTAATGTTAGTACAACATCTTTGCTAAAAGCTTGATTGCTTCGCTTCTGTTTGAATGGTTAAATCACTGCCTTACATGTAGGAACTCTGATTACTAATGATCAAGTTTTATAACAATTTGTCTACCCAACATTACTGCGTGTGACCTGAGAACTCCACTTGAATAGCCAGATTCTAAAATTAAGCTTTTGCAAGTAATTGGTCTATCAGTTGCTTTTCAAGTAGGGAATCTCTTGTCCCACATGATCCTTTGTAGAGAGCCTTGATCTTACATTATTTCCAAAAGTTGCATCACAGTCTTGCCATGGGAAGTACACAAGGACATGTTTGAACTTCATACTACATTAAAGCAACAAATCAGTCTGCAGTTGGAGAAAAAACAAAATCTAGGTGTTGCTAAAATGCGTAAAGCTACACCAGAAGGATGTGTGTAACACGTGACAAGAGAAATTTGTCCTTTTTTACCCAGAATTGCTTGGATTTCAAACCAGAACATTTCTTTCTCTATTTATTAATTTTATATGTAAAACCTGATTTCTTAGTTCCTAAGAAAAGCATAATCCAAATTCTAATCTAAGGATTTAATAAATTTTAGGTCATGTGTTAACCTGTGTTTGCCAAGAAGAAAGTCAGGGTTTGTGGATCCTTACTGCCAGCCTCCGCTCTGTAGAAAGGGGCCATTACTGTTCAGATGGGAGCATTTTCTGATTTACCGTTTGAATTCTTTTGAGAGTTTTTGCTGTGTCCCAGCAAGTCACTCTCTAGATGTGCAAAATGTTCTTTACATTCAGAGCTGCTGGTTTTCCACAAACACCTGCTGCTTGTTTTCAACTGCGGAATAGTTCATTTTAATGGATTTGTGTCACAGAAGTTGTTGTGTGAATATGATCTCACTTGCTTCCATCAGTGGAACAAGTGGCCTTTGAAGCATTGGTTCACTTAGCGTTGGAGGTTTGAACATTTGGTTTGAACACTCTGCGCATGCCAAAGTGTGTCAGTATGGAAAATATACAAGGCATCCTGCATGTGTTCTTATGGATTAAAGAAAATGGAAAACAATTCAGAAGGAAAGTAACTAGAATTAGAGTAATCCTTTCAGGACTTATCTGCACATTCTGCTTGAAAGCTCTGATGAAACCTATTAATTTCTCACCTTTATACTGCAAGTTAGCCTTACTTTCAAACCCTAGTCAGCATGAAGGAGGTTGAGTATTTTCATTACAGAACATTATGCTGGGTTTTCTCCTGCCCCCAGTTCTCCCTCTACACAATGTACAACAGTCTGTGCTTGATCCACATGTAATTACACATCTGGAGCTCCAGGCTAGTGCAGTGATTGAAGTACGCTCTTTTACAATGCAGAAAGCAGCTGTAAATCATATTGTGGGTATGTGCCGCTGGCCTAGAACCGATGGAATTTAAGACCTGCTTTGGCTTTGTTTTCTTGCTGCCACACCTCAACTGTGTCGTATGTTTTTGTCTTCAACAGCATTGTTTTATGAAGGAATTGCTTGGCTGAAAACCTACGTGTTTAGGTTTGTAAAAGTATGTTGCAAGTGAAGACTTACAAGGTCTTTGGCTACTCCACCTGCATTTGAAGTGCCTGTTTCTTTAAGGCCTTATTTTTTTTTTTGTCTTTAAGATATGATGTGCTTTAGAGAAATTCCATTATCATCTTTTGTCTGTACTACCAAAATAACAACTCTTGGACATACTCAGATATGATGTGAGAATTCCATCGGTGTTGGTTTAGATACTTCATTTACCATACATGGAGCTCTGACAGCTCGTTTTTCTTCAATGAGGCAACCTCAAACTAAGGCTATTGATTCCCCCTGTCTGTATACATTATATAGTCAGCCTTATGGGTTTTTTACAAGGAACATCAGCCTCTTTCCTTCATCTGAAGTTTAGTGACAAAATCCCTTACACAAAAGTTATGGATAGGCATTTCAGTACAGGACTCCAGGAAAGTGTTTTTCCAAGACACTCAGCACTACTTCTAGTTAGCTTAGAAAGATGGATGCTTAAAATAACTCTCACACTCATCGAAAGGATCACAGGCTATTAAGAAATAGAAATGAATAATATCTTTTATATACTATCTATGATACAGGTGCTCTACTGAGAAACTTGCTGTACGTCTACTTTTGCATGGCTTAAAACAGGGTGGACAGGGCTTCCCTTTTTTAAACTCTGCTAACCCAAGCTGAGTTAAGAATCCATCCCTCTCACAGAGGGTGTCAGATGGTTGTTTTGGGTACTGCACAGCACAGTTGCAGCGAGGCTGCAACGAGGGTAGATTGCAGTGAATCAGCCAGTAGAGCAGATTCTGACTGTAGAAAGCTTTGTAAGAAGTGGTCTAAGATAACAGTGCTGCTTTTTATATGTATATTTGTGCATACAGAGTGCTATCTTTACTGTTTCAATAGGAAACCCAAATTCAGGTTGCCAGTGGCTACCTCTGGCACTGGTTTGTATGGACTGTAATACAGGTGAGTGGGAAGCATGAGCACACTGGGGCCAGGACCAGTGTGCTAAGCCACATGGGGAGTGGTACATGTAGCTCAGTGTTAAACTTTTCCATGGCATTACCCCAAGTGATCCTGTTGAAAATCATGCATTTGTGGGTGCAATGTGTGAGGTGAGTTTGACTTGCATGTGAGTGGTAGCTTGGGTTGAAATCCACTGTAAATACAGCCCTGATAGTGGTGTCAATATCTCTAAATATTAGTTGTAGCAGTGTGTATTTTGGTTTATAAACATATATATATGCATATTTTTTAATTACAACCCTAGTCCTAGTCTGAAGCCTGCATAGAACTTCCCTGATCTGTAGAAAAGAGGAGGATCTCAGAGAAACAGATGTCAGGAAAAAGCTTGGATTTGGAACCCATCATCTTTATGTAGGTATTTCTGTATTTCTGTATGTTCATGTTTGATGCAATTATGTTTTGTTCCATTTCAGTAATTTGCTGGCTAACTCCTTTAATTGTAACTGCCATTTGGCCTGGCTGGGAAAATGGTTGAGGAAGAAGAGAATTGTCAGTGGAAATCCACGCTGCTTGAAACCCTTTTTCTTAAAGGATATTCCAATCCAAGATGTAGATGTCCAGGACTTCACCTGTGACGGTAAGAAAAAACAGTTCTTCAGAAGTATGATCATGTTGGCACCTTTGTGAGCACTGATGAGGAAGAGAGCCATCTAGAGCTGAAGAGATCATTGTTCCCTACCTGGAGTTCATTTTAGTTCTTGATTTCCAGCTTCTGAATTTCTACTTATCTACGCCTAAATATAAGAACAAATTTATTCTAGACAAATGCTCTCCTTTGTGTAATCCTGGTGTGATCCTGGCCCTTCCTCCCACTTCCTTATTCATACACTTCGTTAAAACTGTGAAGCCAGCGGGAACAGTGCTTGCTTGGAAAGTCTTTTAGTTCTGGATACTGTTCAGTTTCACCAATAACAAGTGTGAATACAGGGAAAAAAAAGTGGTTCATCAGTAGCAGTCATTTTTCTCCTTCTTAGTAGCTGGTGCAGTGCTGTGTTTTTGACTTTCAGCCTGGGAACAACACTGATAACACCGATGTTTTTAGTTGTTGCTCAGTAATGTTTACTCTGACCAAGGACTTTTCAGTCTCATGCTCTGCCAGAGAGGAGGGGAAGCCAGGAGGAAGCAGAGACAGGACGCCTGACCCAAACTGGCCAAAGGGGTATTCCATACCACAGCACGTCATGCCCAGTATATAAACTGGGGAGGAGTTACCTGCAAGGCCCAGATCGCTGCTCGGGTCAGGCTGGGTATTGGTTGGTGGTTGGTGAGCTATTGTATCCTCTCCTCTTGTTATTTCCCTTATCATTATTATTGGTAGCAGCAGTGGTTTGTATTATACCTTAGTTACTGGAGAGCTGTTGTCTCAACCCATGGGAGTTACATTCCTCTGATTCTCCTCCCCATCCCTCCGGGAGCAACAGGGGGAAGAAAGGTTGGGGAGTGAGTGAGCAGCTGCGTGGTTCTGAGTTACCGGCTGGGCTTAAGCCACGATAGTATTTGAAATGACTCAGTGATGCTTTGCTGAATCCATATAGATTTTACAAAAAAAAGAAAAAGAAAAATCCTGACATTTCTTTCATTCTCCAGGTAGTTCTTTGTCTTCTGATCAAGTAGATTTTAAAGAGAATAGTAAGGAGAAAAACTGACTGATAACTGCATGACTAACTTGACTTGCAGGCTGTGATTGCCTGTTAAGACCAGATATGGTGGAACTGCAGTTAAGTCATAGCTCTACAGAGACCATGAGGGTGATAGAAGTTTCCTACTTAGAGTGGAAATGAATTCCTGTCCCAGTTGTGCAATCTGGCAACAGGCCCTGGAGCTTGGGCTCAGAGCTCTAAGGACTCCAGTTTAGTCAGTAAAGAATTATTTTATTTTACTTCAGGAGAAATAAATAAATCAATCCTAGCCCACAGAATGACATTCCACACTTGGGAGCTTTCACTATCATAGAGTCACTCAGACAGCCGTGGTGAATGGAAGGTAGATGGTGACAGGGTGTAACACACGGAGCTTAGGGGAAAATTGAATATGCTGAAGAAACATTCTCTTCCTGCAGGTTTATGAAAGACTTAGGCTGGTTGTGCTCCTCCATCCCTCTGAGTACAAACAATTCCCTACCCATACATTGGTGGGTAATTTTGTTATCTTGCATCAGGATTTGCAGTCTTATTCTATCATCTCAGTGCTCATGAGCACTTCCAGCAGAGCAAAGGAAACAGATCTGTCTCAATTAGTCCTTGCAGGGGTTAAAACAAAGTTAAAGCAAGCTGGTGTGTGCTCATGGGTTGAAGCACTGTGTCTCCATGCAGGTCAGCTCAGGCTGCCTGCACTCACCAGCAGTTGTGCGGTTCCTCTCACTGTCATCTAGAGAATGTGCCACTAAGTGTTTCCTTTCGTACACATCATGGCACTGTAGCATGCATTTGCCTTATGCTTTGCAAAGCCTGTTGCTTTTAGGGAAAATGCATGCTTTAATGTTCTTAACTTCAAAGAGTTGGTTTCTTCTGCAGAAAGCCCATTGTTCTTCTGTTACAAGATTTAATCTGCTGTTTATGGACCTTTGAAACCACTTTTGGAGAAAGTAGATATTTTTATGTCTGCACAGATGGATCACCAGCAGTTGGAAGTATGCTGCTCAGTTTGTTCTTTGCCTGGTTATCCTTGTCAAAAACAATGAGGTTTTACAATTCAGATGATAAATGAAGTGCCAGGCTGACTTTAAAAAGGAAAAAATAAACAGCTAAAAAGCTGAATTTAAAAAAGATCCTCCTAAAGCAGAGTAGATAGCAGATGTCTTCTGTCTAGATGAATTTAAGGCCAATGTTCTGGTCAAGTTCTGCATTTCATCTAGTACATTGGAGCTGGGGGAGGATTTGGGATTCACATAACTGATTTTACTGTAATTTGCAAAACTAGAGAGAAGTAGACATTCCTTGGAAAAAAACATTCATTGGAAAATCTATTTATTTGGGTTTTGAACCATTGTTCATGTTGCCTGAAGAATGTGTATGAAGGCAGCTTGATCCAAAGCATTGGATCTACTTTATTGTGATGATTACCCTGGATGCAGGGATGTTCCACCTTGGTCCTCATAAGCAGTTGTCTTCAAGGTGCATGACTTTGGGCTGTAAAGCTGCCTTCCTAATGCTCCGTTTCTCTTCCACTGCAGGTAATGAAGAAAGCAGCTGCTTGCTTTCACCTCCCTGCCCTTCCCAGTGTACCTGTGTGGACTCAGTGGTACGCTGCAGCAACAAAGGGCTGCGGATATTGCCCAAAGGAATTCCCAAAGACGTGACTGAGCTGTAAGTTACCTTTTACACAGCTTCATTCGTGAGAAGTTAATGAAATTACATCATAGTGAGGCTTTGTAGATCCTTGGGGTTTTCACCTTTGACTTCAGCGACTGGTGTTTTGTGCTTTGGTGCTTTCCATATGTTTTCGCTGTTATTTTTATATTTGTCCCTTGACTGAATACATTGCTCTATAATGGGAACAGAGTTTATCTATCCTTGTACCTATTAATTCTGTGTGCAGGGAACAAATGCATATATGAGTTTCAAATAATGCTGTAGTGCTTCTGAAAAGCCCAAGCTCACAACAGGCAATTTGAAAGGATGATGAAAGTATATTCCTGACTTACCCAGCTGTGAGCTAATTATCCTCTGAGGAGGTTAAAAAAAGGGGAAAAGAAAGCCAGTGGTGGAAACAAACAATGAATTCTTTCCTCCAAACCTCATGAAATGGCTAAAATATCAGATAATTACGTTAAATTGTAAAGTAAATTCATCCTAGTTGAGAGCCGTCTTTCTAGTTGTCTTTTTCATCTACCCCTCGCTATGACTTTATACTGGATTTTGGTTCTTTCCATGGAAAGAAAACACACTGGTGGAACTGCTTGGCTTAACAGTTGGCAATAGAAACACTGAGCTTTTCCCCTTCAGGTCCTTATTCAAATCTATCCCAGGTGAGTCGTTACTGAAACTAGTTACAATCTCATCAACATTTCTATGTGAAAGTACTTGGTTGAGTTAGTTGGTATGTTCAGTGAATTTTGTAATGAATTATAATCTGATTCTGCCATTTTTTTGTGTCTAGTATTGTTTTTACTCTTTAGTAACAAGGCAGCTGGTGAATGAAGTGCATATTTTAATCTCTTCACGGTGGGAGAATGAAGTTTGCTCTGTTTTTACTGGTGGTGTAGTCAAATATAAGACTGTTGCTGAGTGAGGAGCATATGTCCTTGAGACACTGTTGACCAGGGCATGGTTAATACTGGTTTGAATTAAAAGATAAGTCCTGGCCTGGCCTGCATTCCCTTATATATTTCCATCAGTGATAAAAAGCCTGCAAGGTGGTTTCTGCTCTGTTCTTGTTCAGGTTTCATTGCATTCAAATATGACTTGCCAACAGTAAGATCTCACAGATGTTACTTTGATTGCCACTGCCACATGAGAAGTTTTTCTATTTCAGTTTTGCATATTGAGTTTTACTGATACTATCTGATACACTGGTGGCATAGCTTTCACAAAAAGAGTGAAATTAATCTCACGTTCTTGAAAACTGCTATATTTCTTCAGCTATTTCTTGGCAAATGAGGCAATAGCCTGGAACTGAGCAGTTTGAGTTCGTTGGAGTTTACGTGACTGTCTTCTTCAGTAGGAGCCTCTTGGCTGGGCAAGCCTCTAGTTCAGCTTTCTGCTTTCAATCCAGAAATGTGTCAGCAGAACACAGTCAGCCATGGCCTGGCTGGCTCTGAATATTTCATGTCCCGCAAATATAACCTTGAATCTGTCCCAACTGTCTCAAAATTCAATCCTGATCTCACTCTCCTCTCAACCAACATAAACTGAGCTCCTTATTTGTATCTATACCAAAAGATGAGCTGCAGGTACTGACACTAAAAATGTCATGTCTCTGTGGAAACTGTGACAAGGATGAAATAAATTACACATATTAAAAAAAAAGTCAGTCTTACTTGCCTGCCTTCTGCTTCCAGACTGAGATAAGGTACTGCCCATAATCTAGAAGGGATTATATCGCCTACCTCTCAAGTTGCTGGCATGAATTTAAGTGTTTTTATTGTTCTGTGTTTGAGATTTGTCATTGCTGCTGTCGTAAACAGCATTGTCTGTGGAACCCCACCTCTTGCTTTGCTTTGAGGACAGCTATAACTTGGCAGAGAGAACCCTGGGCACAGGGTAAAAGACATGGATCTTGTTCAAACTATTTGCAGTCCTTACACCAAAATACCTCCATTTCCCTAAGGCAGTCTTGGGTCCCTTGAACTGTGTCCTAAGGCTTATAATCTTACAGCTGGTTTGTTTCTGTGGTGGCAGTGGATATCTGTTTAGCACTTGAAGCCAGGAAGTGCGTAAGTTACTTGCTGCAGAAGATGCCACGGCTTTTGCATGGCTTGAGAGAGCCACAGCAGCCTCCAGGGCAGGGATGTCTTCTCCTTTCTCACCGATACAGCATTCAGGTGCTCAGATAGATTAAGAACCCTTGCCCTGGGTTATTGCAACCCATGCTGCCTGTCTCCCCTTCCATGCTCTCATGTCAGACCTCTGGGCAGTGTGCTGGGGTCTCCCTGCTCCCAGCAGGCACTCGCAGAAAACCAGGATCATGAAGAACAGAAGTGATGCCAAGAGGAGGACAAGGGTGTAAAAAAGCCTCTTGTCCTGGTAGCCCACAGCTCCCTCCCTGTGGAGGCCTTAGCAGGGACTTGATGATCTTAAAGGTCTTTTCCATCCCAGTTGATTCAGTGATTCTGTGATGCAGGGGAGCATTTTAGTGAAATCTTTATGAATGTACTGGTCTGACATTTACAAACTTCCATTATCGATATATTTATCTGCAAGGCACATTAGCTGCAGTGCTGTTGATTAAACTGCAGTGTGGTTTTGCACAACATGGTTAAAGAAAAAGAACTGCCGTGTATCTAGATAAACCAGTCTGTTATGTCTGAATAGAGCCTTCTCAGAAGTTCTTTTAAATTCTCTTAAAGGTCTTAAAATAGCCTTAAACAGCATTTTTTTTCATTGTAACAGGTATTAAATAGCAACATACAAAAATGAACGTACCTCTTGCACAGGCACACAGGGAAAACATTACCCTTTGCTGGATCAAATTTCCCTGTACCTAAGCTCAGCAAAAAAGATCCCCAGCAATGTTTTATTACATGGTAGACTGGAGACACAGGCTCACTCCTCCCAACTTTCTTCCTGTGTTTCTGTTTTGGATGTTTATATAGACAAAACATGTGAAAACCATTATCTCCTTCACATTTAGAGGTTGGAATGGCAGGAGACATCCCTGTGTTTGGTTTGTACCACCCTTGGGAGGAGGGATTACCTTGGCAGAGAAACCTTCCATCTAGAATAGAGTTGAAAAGATCACTAGGTCTCCAAGCTTTTTAGAGGGATGATGATGCAAGAAGTTACTGTTTTCCAGCTATTCCTTCACAAGACCCTGTCATCATGGGCAAGCCCTCTTTCAGCTTCTTGGGAATAGGGAAGTATTACGTTGTTTCTTACAAATTCCTTTGCCGTATATTTACGTACTGCCTACTTTGTTTCCCACTGTGCTTGCTCTGAAGAGAAGCCTTGGGGTTTTTTGAACATACTCAGTTTTCTAGTCCAGATGTTCAGAAGTAAAATGTTGATGCAATGAGCTAGTTTGGAACTTAGCCTTGCTGCTGCTTAGTGTTTCAGGCCTTCCTTTTCTTTATTCCCCACCCACACCCCCAAATCTGTTTGACCTAACTTTCCCATGCTCTTTTTCGTTTTCCGTATTACTTAAGCATGCTAGCACTAGGTTTTTCTCTTTTATATTTTTTTTTTATTTTCACAAAAGTAGAGTCTATTTCTAATAAAGTCTTATCTGACAGCATCCAGCTGCTTTTATGGACCTACAGCAAATAATATTTTGCACTGGGGAAAAACATTGGAGGCAGTTAATGTGGATGGCGTGTGCATAAGCTGTAACATAATAAGCCTGGTGTATTTTAGAATAAATATGTACTAATCATGTCATCTCTACGCTCCAAATGTTGTTTCGACACTGAACTGTATGATAGCACTGATGGGATTGTTAGGAAAAACCTGCATCCATACATCATTGTTAGTGATCCTTTCTCTTTCCATGTATGTTAATACATACTAGTATTTGCATTCCTTTTACTATTTCTCTTTCTCTCCTCACAAACCTTCTCATTCCCATGTGTGCTTTTGGTAGGTTCATTTAGCCTCCAGGCTTATTCAGTACATGGCACAACAGTTTTCACAAGTGGCTCCTAGCAGAGATCCACTCAACTGTCTTGAAGCTCTTCAGCTCCCACCTCTAGTTTGCTGCCTGTTGCTGCCTCAGCCTTAGCACAGCACCTTTATTCAGCTGTATCTCCACTTGCCAGAGGATTTTGACAATCACTTCCCATAAATTTGCTGTCGCATCTATGTGGAGGTATTTCCCACCAATCTCAACCCTCCTTTCCATCTTCCAACAAGGCGCTTGTGGTTTCTCTTGACTTGTGACAAAAAATAGCAGCTCATACTTGGGCCATGCAAACGGCTGCAATAGATGTGTTCTAAGCTGTTAGTTATGGTACATGTAGAATATTGTAACCATTTAGTTGCATTTTTCAGTATGCCTCTACTGCTCTTGATCAAAGGGATAACTCTGAAGTGAGATATCTGATGAAAATCATCTGCTTGAGAATGCAAATACTTTTATACACTGACCCTTAACACAGAATTCAGTGACTTTTCCTTTGATAATAAGGGAGAAAAACAATTTATATCAAAGCTTGGTCTTGCATAGTCCCATGTCGTAAAAGGTTTTACAGCCTGCTTAATTCACTGCAGAGGAAAATCTTCTCATTGAGAGAATGGATAGTTCTGTAGAAGGATACTTTAGTTACAGGGGAAATAAAGGACTTAAATCTGCATTTCAAATTTGATAGTTTAGAAAAAGTAAATTGTATCAGTACTATCAAATAATGTATTCAGTGACTGACTGAAGTTTGAGTACGTATCAGAAAGGTGACTTTAGCACCAATAGAAACGGAAGGTGAGTTTAATTTTAGGGCTTCACTTTTCTTCCAAGCACAGCCATGTTTCTGTGCGTCAGACTTGTAGGTTGGGATCTGATGTACAAATACAGCAAAATCCAGAGCTGCCAAAAGTTAAGCACATTCAAGATCCAGATTTGTACCTAGATCTGTACTAGAATTTTGTTTCTTCTCAAGAAACTGTAATTGAAGCTCTTGAAATTCATGCTTTGTGGATGTTCTATCTTTCACAGCCCAATTCTCTTCCAGACCACCAGTTTTAGGAAGTGAAACTTGCCTCAAAATTTTAGGATCTTGGGTATCTGCTTCAGAAAGTTCAGACTATAACTTAATTTTAGACCTGCATAAAATTGTCAAGTACCATCTTTTTTGTAATGTAGCATTCTACATGAAATATTTAAAGAAATTAAAGGAAAGGCTTTGTGCCTTTTCAATTACTGCCTGAGAACTGATTTCTCTCTCCAGTTTCTTCTCTTAGCACAGATTGCTGCTGTGAGCTTGCCTTTATGGCTGAATAGACATTTCAGTACAAGAAAGGTTCCAAGTGATTCCAATCGTTACGTGACGCTTTGGCACCTTGTGCTGGTGGTTATATCACCTCCAATCCACGTGGTTTCAGTATAAAAATAGACAAGTTGGAAAAACGAACAGCTGTCAACTTTTATGCATAGTTTTAAATATTTTATATGTGATGTTAGTGTGTGTGGAAGGTGCTGGATGAGCCCTGGGGCTGCTGCGAGCACTGGGCTCCGTGGTGCAGGCACTGAGCAAGGCATGACCAGGCCCCACAGTGCCACCATCCTGGCCAGACAGTTACCTGTCCCAGCATTTGGTCACGGTTTAGAAGAAGCCTTCAGTGGTTGGTATTTGGTGGCTTGGTTTGGGTTTTTTTCAGTGTTGGCTCTGGTAACTGCTTCTTGGTTACAAATCATTATTGAGACTTCAGGATTCCCAGCAGCAGTCATGGGTAAAAAACAACTTCCAGTCTGATACCCAAACTACAGAATCTAGAGACTTTAGGAAGCAAATGAGCTTGGTTTGGATACTAGTCAGTGTGTCTAAATTAAGGCAGCTAACACCCACTCTTGACTCTGACTATATATTAATAACCTGACTCTGAGCGTGAAGTTTTTCATTCATGACAGTATTTATTTGCATACCAGATGCCATGCATATCATCTTCCTTTGGCTAAGGATTGAAAAGAATTACAAAGACAATCTTCCCTCTGCATCATTCTGTTCTGGCTTGTGTTGTTTTGTTTGGGCAGGGCATCTGTAGCTTCATCCATGTTTTCTTATTGATATGTACATATAGAGTCTTGTAACTGGGCTGCACCCCTTCGCCCTCAGGAATAATCCTTTGATCCCCTGTGTCCACCTTCCAGCCCCCATATGTCAGCTTCAGCCCAGCAAGGTGCAGAGCTGCTGTCCCCCTGTCCCTGCTCTGATAAGAGGCCTGGCCTGCAGCAGGCAGCAGCTCCCCTGCAGCAATCACTGTCTTCCAGTGTTGCATCTCGAATCCTCCTGATTCTTGGCATGTTCTTACACCATAAAAGTCTGATTATTTCACATTCATTGCACTTAAATGTGCTTTCAAAATGAATGCCTTTTGCTTAGAAAGTCTTGCCATTCTTAGTATAATGCAGTGAGAGGTTTAACAGTGGGGAATTGTCCTTATGTCTGCATGAGAAGTATATTAGCAGTAATTTTTCAGTGTGTTTGTTCAGAAATTATACCACTGGTAGAAGCATTGCAGCTTTCTGCTAGCGCATTTCTATAACCATGGAATTGCTTGCAGTACAAATCCAAAGCTATTCAGAACAGATCTTCTGTAGGGGTTTAACTCCAGGGGTCTGCATGTCTGTTAGCCTGAATAATGAAGCGCTGGAATAAAATGTGCACCTTCAACTTTCGATTGCACGAGAGAGTAAAATGGGGGGAAAGCCTTGGCTAGCCATCATCAGTTCGTTCAAATTGCAGGCTATTTCATATTGGGATCAACAAGAGTATATCCTGAAAATATATTTCTGAAGATTTCAACACATTGCAAGAGTTGAGTCTCCTTTCCTAAAGGAAATTCATATATAGCTTCCATATACATAATGCATGACCTGCTTTTGATTTCCTTTGGAAATCCCTTGGATTTTACATTTGGAATAAAGACTAAAACCTTAACCTACCCTGGTGCATGGGTTTAAGATTTGTGACTTTCTGGGATGAAAGAGAAGGCACAGGCTCCCAGCAGCTTGCTGCGTCCATCACAGACCATGAGTGGGGAAATGAGACATGATCTGCCCTGTTCAAATAGTAACATATGTGCCTGAGTCCTGAGGATCTTCTGTGTAACAATTTATGAGTGAATTCACCAAGGAACTCAATTTTCAAAATAATTTATAACGAGTTTAGTCAAAATGAAGCAAGTGACTTTACACTTGCTGGATGTGAATGTCCATGGGAGGTGTAAACGTGGCGTAACTTAACCTGTGCTTTGGTTTGTGATGGTCTGTGTCAGCAGAGCATCTGCCACTACATTGCAAGGTCTGTTTGCTGGGCAATGTTGTCACTTGATGCTTGTGATCATCATGAATGGAGACATGAATTTGTTCACTTGGGGGGATTTCCATTAAGGAAGGATGTTGCTTTTGGTAATGCAAAAGCCTGTGGTCCTGCTAGTCTGACCTAACCCTAGCAGGAGCAAGGTCACCTCCACTGCATGCTCTGAAATAACTCTGCCTCAGTGGGATCCTGTGCACCATGAGCCTGGGGTAGTTTAGTTCAGAAGAGAGCTGAAGCAGGAGAAAATGGTGAGAGGGCATTGTACTGAAACAGAAGGGGGAGATGCAACAGTTATAAAGTGGATTATGTAAGAAATTACTAGTGTTTACTGATTCTGAATGATGTAAAAATAAAGTTTTCTTGGATTTAGTTTACACAAACATCTCTGTGTTGTTACAGTTAATGTAGAGAAGGAACATATAGCACAGTAATAATCTATTCTTATTATTGTTTGCTATAGTAAATGCAGAATAAGGAGGTCTGTTGCCAAAGAAAAGGAAATGGTATGTGTGGGATAAAAATTCTTAACATGATTACTGGGTTATATTTCTGGCAGTAGAGGCAGCACACTGGGTGTTGTGGTGTCTGTGGGCTGCATTTTCTGGCTATGCTTCATTATCTTTCAAAACATGCCGCATCAATTGTATTGCCTATGTCTACCTTAGGAAAAATCATAGAATTACAGAATCTTAGAACAGTTTGGGTTGGAAGAGATCTTAAAATACATCCAGTTCCAACCCCTGCCATGGGCAGGGACACCTCACACTAGACCAGATTGCTCCAAGCCCTGTCCAACCTTGCCTTGAATACTGCCAGGTATGGGGCATTTACCACTTCTTTGAGCAACGTGTTCCCCCAAAGCATCTTGTAAGGAAAGGAAATACCACTTCACCTTGTATCCTCACCTGTGGAGGGAGTGTCCTGGTTTCGGCCAGGAATGGCTTCCTCCTAACACACTATTTCTGAGAAGGTTGGGTTTGTCTCCCAGGTAGACATGGCTTCTGGCAGATGTCTGGAGTCACCTTGACAGTGTCATGGCACTGCAGTGGTCAGGTTCCATTGGAGTCTTATTACTCTGGTATCTTCCAGGGATTCAGTTTCACCCCAAAGCCAAGGTTAAGGAAAAGAACTCCAGCTCTGTCTTACTTTTTTTTGTAATAAGCAGGAGAAGCCCCACATCTCATTGCTGCCATATGCTTTAGCCCTGCTGTTCATGTGTCTGAATAGAGACACATTCAGCGGTGTCTCAAACAACTTCCACGCTGGAAAAACAAGCTATTTTATTAAATACACTTAATGCTTGTAGGAGGAGCCTGTATTCAAAGAGAACTTGGTCTTCAGTATTCAATTTGTACCAGGTTTTCCTCCTGTATCAGCGTACTTTGGAAAGGAAAGATAATGAGGGCCTGTATCCCATAGCAGGAACTGCTGTAAAGGATGTGCCACCAAACTCATGGGTATTTGTATTGACACTGGAATAAGTGAGACTTTTTGCAGCACAGAGATGTGGCAGTGCAGCTCCTTTCCCAGTTCTGGGTGTACAAGAAACTTATGTGCAAAGACAAAACCTCTCCTAACAAGGTCAGTCAGCAGTCAGCATTCTTACAGTAACTTGTTAAAGGTAAGTTTAAGTTCAGAGCACAAGTTGTACAATTTTTCTCCCTTTCTTCAGTTTCTGTCATAGAAGAACCAGATGGTCTTTTCTGTTTGCTGTAGGCCAAAGATCCTTTATTTGCTTCCAAGTCCTAATAAATAAATAGATAAAAATCAATATGCTTTGCACGTGGGATAATTCACTCATAAAGAAGAAACTGTTACAGTTTCAGAGCAATGAATCAAAGATCATTTCCTTGGTGCCTGTAAGTGACAATTCATGGTGTAGATTGAGGGACAGGAGTTCTTGTTAACATGTTTGTGTAATGGCCAAATCTGCCTTTTTTCAGGTACCTGGAGGGAAACCATCTGACTGCTGTGCCAAAGGGGCTCTCCACCTTCAGACACCTCACACTGATGTAAGAAACACCTGGTTTCAATGTCAAGAAAATTACCTGCCTCTTTCTGCACTAGCTTGTAGGTGGAGCAGAAACGATGTGTATTTGAGGAAAAGAAAAAAACAAAACAAAACCATACAAACCCCAAGCCCCTTCTGTAATTTAAGTTGGGAAAGTTTCACAGTGGCCACTGGTGCCAGTAAATGTTCATAAAGAGTGTAGAAAGAACAAGGTGAGAGAGAGCACTAGAGCCCTTTCCTCTGCAGGAGCTTCCAGCCTCTGCGAGAGGACTAAATTCACACCCAGGTTGCAAGTTTCACTTGGCAGATTTATCAGTGCGAGGCTGTAAAGGTCATTAGCAGAGGAGATGGCATTAATTTGTTGTAGGTGAGGCAGTATTTATAATGCTAAGGCAATGAAAATTTGCATAGCTGTCTCTGCTCTGAACAGTCATGCAGGTAGAGACACAACTAGACCTTGTTCAGTAAATTGCTCTCTGAGATACACAGGAATGAAACTTCTTAGCTGAACAATTTATGAGAAGTTTTCAGGTGCTGTTAGAATCAGCTCTGTAGATACTCCAGTCAAATGGGCAGAACAATTTCAGACCAAAATACGGAAGGAAAACTGGAATCCTGTTTTAAAAGAGTGGGGGTTTTTGGAAACATTTCTGATTTTGTTTTTCAAGGGAGAACACAACAAACCAAAATGTTCTATTTGAGCCTAAAAGACTTTTTCAAAGTGAAAAATGACATTTTGTTCTAGTAGCTGTCAATGTGAAGAACATATGGAAATGTTCTGTGATACTTTGCAAAGCAAGTTGGTACAGTAGATATTCACTTGTGCTTGTATCATTTATTGTTTATCCTTCTTCAAAAATATTGCTTGTATGCACTGATATTTTCTTTTTTGAATGCTTTATGCTGGAAATAGGCCTTAATATTTCTGACTGAGGCTTTTCAGGGGAGTCTAATGGGCTTTGCTTTTAGCGCTTTTTCAGGGTTGGTTACAAAATACATCAGTATTATAATATGTGACTTTTTAATTGCTTCAAGCATTTTGCTGTGCAGATATTCTGTAATCTTTAAAAAATACTTTATTTCTCAATTCATTATATTTTCTCTATGTGTTTCTTCAGTGATTTGAGCAACAACAGCATAAGTGTATTGGCCAATCATACCTTCAGCAACATGACTCAGTTGTCAACACTGTAAGTAGTCCAAAGTCTTGGTAACGGTTGTAATTGCTTTTCAGATACCATCTTAGGTGTTGAACAATTAGTATATATTTTGTTCCTTAAGCATGTGGCTTTCCATGCTGCTTTATGTTTGAGTTGGTAGTGAAATAATCAACAAAAATAGAATATTGTTATTCTGGTTTATCGTTTTTCCAGCATCTTGAGTTACAATAGACTCCGGTGCATTCCAGTCCACGCCTTCAATGGGCTCAGGTCTCTTCGAGTGCTGTAAGTACCACTTCTTCGATGCAGCTGAGTTGCAGCTTATTAGAATGCTGTTGGTGGCAGGAGGTGTTTAATGAGCAGATGGCTTTCACTTGATCCAGTAGTCATAAATATTTTCACACAATTAGCTTCAATGTACTTGTACTTGGGTGCAATATGTCCGGTAATGACTAATGCAGGTGAATGCTAAACCTTGAAAAGAAGCAATTACACATTTGCAAGATAAATGTCTTTCCTCTGATAGTTCAGGAACAAGAACTATCATGAAAACAGGCCTCCAAGAGACTGCATAAGGTCTGTTTGTCTCTTCTGCTTAAACAATGTTTGGGTGCCCCACAGGAAAGGACTTTTTGTGAAAAATTGATCATGTTTTAGAGTGTAAGTTTCTATTGGATGCTTTAATGAGACTGTCTTTACTGAAACCTGCTGAATATTTAGCATATTGTGTATTAATTCAGATTTCTGCAGGCAAGGTTTACATAAAAATGCAATCTTCTGAAGGTAAGATAGAAGAACCCCCACTAAAACAAGTAAGTGAGTGGCTAGGCACCAGTAATGCTGTCTCTAATGTTGTTAAGTTGTGAATGAAATTTCACCTCACGTTGACTGGTGGCATACTCAGAGGTGTCCATGTGGTTTCTTTCTCTGGAGATCCTTTTCTGCACTTTTTCCAGCATAGCTGCTTTCAGCAGTTTTCTGAATTGAACAATCTGCTTACAGTTTCTTCTGAAAGTCATCTTTACATTGTTTCAGTATGGGATGTGGGCCTGTTCCTTGCAGCAAGCAGCCCCTTGCCAGCTTTTCTTAGACATCTGCTGGACTGACTCCTGCTTCAGTCTCCTGTATACTGTCTCCCACTCCACATCTGCCCCATCAGAAACAAACCCTAGGCTGGGTGTGCTTAGTTGTTTGTGTGGACATATTACCCCATGTGCTGCTGTCAGGACAGGGTGGAGAAGCCACCTTCTTCCCCACTGCCCAGCAAGACAAGTGGGTCATAATTACTTGCACGGTCAACTGAAAGCAAATAAATTCAATAGCTTATGGTTCTGGGATTATTCAGTTTGCTGAAAGAGAGAGGTCTTTGAACACTGAAAGGTCAGGACTGAGGAGCTGAAGAGTATTTTCTGAGTCCTGTGAAACTATTACTTCACATGCAGAAGTTTCTACTTCTGCATGAAGTTTCTACTGTGGTTTGAACAGCAGCAGCTGCTGTCCATTGACTCCCTAAGCGTGGGATTAAGGTGTTAACGTGGGCAGTACTGCAACTGTGGAAGCAATAAGGCAATGCTTTTTGGCCAAGCTCTTTCACTGTGGTTTGAGTGGTGAAATAGATATCTAGGCTTCAGCCTCCTAACTTTTAAGATAGATTTTGATATCCATTTTTCATTAGTTAAACCAAGAAAGATACATGATTTGTATTTGTTCTTTAGAGTTTGGCTTAGGACTATGATTTCTAGTGCACTAGGATGGTCACATTCGAGCTGTTACATGAATTCTGAAATTCAGCCACAGATGAATATATTCTATTCGTGGCCAAATAAATTATTCCATATGGAGCTGTCTTCTGGCCTGTTTCTGATATGCAAGCTTGATTAAAGCTAGTGTGGGACTCTCTGCCCTGAATTAGAGCATAGATACACCATGTCGCACTCCTTCCAATACCTACAATTTGTCTTTTTACTTCTGTTCTTGAAGGCCACATATGGACAGAAACAAAGGACAATATTTTAATAGCATTTGTTATCTTTTGACTTTTTTAAATTATCTGGTAATCAAATTGAAAGAATATCTTCCTTCTTCAAGGGAGAAGCCCTCCCTGTCTTGCACAGAGCAACATGAGTGAAATGAAGCCAAAACAAGAATCTCTGTCTCTGCTACATGCATTTGGAAGCCTCCAGATTGATTTGATTTGTTATGGCCCACAAAACTCTGGTATCAGCTACAACTTTTGCCACGTGTCATCTATGTTGTTAGTAAAAATCAATTCTCCAGAGAGAAAATGGTTTCTGAGTGACAGTGTGCAATCTGGTATTGTCAGTTATTTATTATCTGTATTCTCAGGGGAATTTAAAAGAGAAAACATAAGTAAAACGATTTCCACTTTTGTTTTTTAATAAAAATAGAACTCTCATTGCCTTTGGCTGTACATGCCTTTGAAGGTAGCAGAGCCTTCTTATGCAGGCGTCTGTGTCTTCTGAATTCTTTGTTTTCTTTACTTTTTGCCTATATAGTAAACATATATTTGAAAATCAGAACAATCATAGTTGTGTGATGAAGTTGGTCTTTGAGAGATATCTGAGCCTGTCCTCCCTCTCTTACAGTTTTCAGCACAACTGAGAAAGCTGCAGAGTCAACGTGCTGATTTTTAAGCCTGAATATGTATCAGTGTTTTTACACAATCAGGCCTTTAATCTAAGTCAGGCTTCACCTGTCTCATCCCTCATGGCAGCCATAGTGTGCTGGGGAGATGTTTCAACATAGGACCTGAAGAGTTTTTGTAATAAGCAAAAGTTGGTACCAGTAATTTTTGTGCCAAACCTATTGCAGTGAAAAGTTGGCAGTTTGGTTTGTTTTGTTTTGTTTTTTGGTGTTTTTTTTGTCCAAAGCAAGTCTTTTTAGAAGCTAAATGTGAACAGATAGAAAAACTGAGATTGAGACAAATTAATTATAAATATTAGAAGTCTGTGGTAGACCTGAATTGATTATTTTAAATGTTATTCTTATTGTATGCAATGTTGTAACTTCTGACATATTGTCATGATTCAATTAAAAGGCAAAGCCCAGAAATAAAAGACTTTCTCAGGTCACTAAACAATTTTCTATATTATATTTATTATATAGATGAAATAAGATACAGAATATTCTCCTAAGGTAATATGTTCTAGTTTTAATGAAAACCAGTGGATATTTACTGTAGTTCAAGGCTCACACATAGTAATACGTGTGATGATAAAGCTACCACTAATAAGCTTGGAACTAATTTTTGCAATACACTTTCCTTGTTGGATCCTGCATTGATTTGGCTTTGGTTTGAGACTTTTTTTGCATCACATAATGATTACTTGAACCTATGCAATAAATCTGTGGAAGTATCACTGTTCTGAGCACTGAGCAATGACACTGTGGCTTCCCACTTCCTCTGACATCCCAGTTGTGGTGTTTCCTGCAGAGTTTGGGGTTCATTGTAGGTGTTTGCCTTCAATGGGATGTGGCTTTGCAAGCTCAGTCAAGCTTTTAGCCACATTTCTGTATTTACAGTTTGCTGAACAAGCATCCCTTTTGTGTCTAAAGTAATCTGATGTTAGGAGACAATGGGCTGGGAGGCAGCACCTGGGAACACTTAATGAAAGAAAAAACAACTGGAAAAAACCCAGCCCAAAAGTATATGTTCATTTCCTTAACAGAAGACAAAGTAGTAAGTTAGTGAGATTACATGTAGAAGAAAGTTTCTGTTCCAAGAATTCAAGTGCTTTGTTCCTATGTGCTCTGAGAGGAGATCCACATCACCTTAAATCCATACCCCTGCTGCTTACCACTGGTTAGACAAAAGGATACCTGGAAGTTGTGCTTTTGAGGGTGAATACACGCATCAATGTATGTGCTTTAACTTTCAAATGTTTAAGATTCCTGTTGTTGATCCAAGAGGAAAAAGTTTTTATTGCACTGTTGAATTCTCTCACCACTGTTTATTACTGTGAGTGTAGAGGGTTTTAGCATTTATCATTTCATTTTAGCTGGATGGTGATGATGGTGATGATGTGATCTTTTTTATTAAAATGCAGCAACCATACCTCAGAGTTTGAGAATGTAGTGAAGCCATTCATACTAAATGTGTTTGTATTTGTGATGAGTTTACCTTGTCACAGAGAAATGGTTTTGTCATTGTTCACCTTCACTTGGAAGAAGTTTTCAAGGCATCTAGGAAAGAAAATGCACCCCTTCACAGAATACATGCAACTGATCTGGCAGGAAGATAAAGTTCTGCTGTCTGTTCAGAGAGAATTGTCTTGCACATCTTTAAGTAGTTCAGAATATCAGAATATAGGCTCATTCTGTGTGGCTGCTTATTTAAATATGCTCATTTCACTGCAGGAGGAAACACTTGGATGACAAGTTTTTGACCAGGCCTTATCTTGCATCCTCATACCAAAAAAAAATACCCCTCATTTAAAAGCTGTGGGGTATGTCTCAGTCAGTTGGTCATTCAGTATAGAATCAGTGAGTGTGCTTTATCTGGAGTAACTGTGTGGGAGCTCATATCCTTCCTGTGCAGATGAATTGCTTGGACATCTATCCTTAGATGCCAGTATTATTATTAATAGCCAAAACCTAGATGTGCTTAAAAGAAAATCTCAGAACCAGGAGAAGTTTCTGGTATACTGGCATCAAGAACTGGAGAGAGAAGCCAGCAGGATAACTCTGCTATAGTTTTTGTAGTTTCATGCTCTGTAGAAAAGCTTTGTGGTACAATAAGATAGAAACTGCAGCTGCAGTGAGCAGCTGTGAAATGTGCTCATGGTAATATTGCTTATGCTCACATAGTTCACAGCCCCATGGCAGGCCCAGCCTCATGGGAAGCAGGACAAGGTGTGTTTGTCAAGGTATATCCTTGGCAAGTTTGGCTTTCCTTGCTGTGTCTATGCTGGTGTAAGGTAGTATGTAAAGGAAGAATTTATGAGTTATAAAGCATCATGTACATCCTAGTGAAGCTTATAGTGGTGTTGGGGAAGAAAGGATGAAAAACCAGATGGTTTTATGTTCATCTGGGGCTACTGTGTATTTCTATAGGCCCACAGGTTTGGTTTGTTTTAAATGAACTCAGTGTGCACCCTTTCAAGGGTCTGTACAGTCACAGAAATAAAAGATAACATGTGATGCTGTGTTCCACAAATCACCAGGTGAGTTAGAAAATAAATGACTCCAGGGAAAGAACTGCTACAAAGCTGACAGCAGGTTTCTGTTTTCCACCCTCCTCTGCCACGTCCGGAGCACTGACAGTAATTCCTGGACCTGGGAAAGAGACCATAAAGAATACAGGAGTTTGCTAGAACTGAACCAGCTCAGGGGAGAAGTGCAAAAGAAAATACAATTTTAAAATATTGATGTTCTTTTCCTTTATAAGTTTTCTACCAACTTTTGTTTAAAAAAACCAAAACACCAGCTAGAGAGATCCAGCAGCATCGACTCTTGTTGGCTCCTCATGACTTCTGTCTGTTACTTTGAGTAGTAGTAAACTGCTATGCAGTGACATGCAAACTAGAAAAATTAGAATAAACTATAACTATTTTTCTCTATGCTATTGTTTTACCAGATGGTTATCTACTGATACAGAGGATGCAGCAGCTGAGTAGCTGATTTTATTTACAAATCAAATTAAATCAAATCTTACATGATTGTGTATCTTGTGGATGGGTTTCATGCAGTTGTCACCCCCAGCATCCTGTGCCCTCCCTCACATTCATTTGTTGCTGCATGTTTTCCTGTCTGACAATAGCTCTGTTTGCCACAGCATCTGTGATGGTGCCCTACTCTGTAGCAGGGTCTTCAGTTACAATTGCAATGAAAACCACACATAATCACAAATAATGAGTTTTACTCTTGTGTCTGCCACTCTGAATACAAGTATTGTGCTCTACAAGCTGCGAGAAAAATCTTTTCATTTATACCTACCTATGTAACACACACATAAATATATTTCTTACAAAAGAGATAAAGTGGCTGCTTCAATTGTCCTGAAAAGAGTGGAAAACCCTTTCACAAGGATCCTGACAACCCTGCTAGAAATATGTTGGTTTCTTTGCACAGGATGAATAATGGCCTAAAACAACTGATTTCAAGTATTTTCCCTGGCAGCATAAATGTATTTGTCAAACAGATTGTAAAAATACCACACAAAGAGGTATTTCCTACAGTAAGAATAGGAAAGTAGGATGTGAAGGTGCAGCGATATTTGCCCTCATGGACCCTTGTTCTCTCCTAGTATCATTCTGAAGTCAATATTTAATTTAACTTCCACGGTTCCTATTTTCCCTGTTCTGTTTTTTTCTGTGTTTCTGGCTAATAGGATTCTATAAAGAATACAGGTCTGTATGTGGGGTTCTGCTTGTCATCAATACACTGTTAATAGCATAAATAGTATGTCACCTTTGTAATTGAAAACATTACTCACCAACAATTCCGACGGTATCATTATTTTAAATGCCAAGATCTAAAAGTAGAAGTAATAAAGCGTGGAAGCTCAGGAGTTGTGAAGCTCAGAGAAACTCTCAAAGAAACAGAATTAAATACCCTTCATAAGCCCTAATTCCTTCCTTTGTAGGGAGCAGATAAAATATGGTGGTTTGATCCATCCTGCTTCTCCCCTCTTCTAGGACACTCCATGGAAATGATATTTCCAGTGTTCCCGAAGGTTCTTTCAGTGACCTGGTATCCCTGTCCCATCTGTAAGTACTTCTGCCTGGGTTCATCTGTTTGACTGAGGGTTTCAGGTTTACATGACAGTACAAATTCAAGATTGTACAGCTTGTCTGGTCTTCTTGCTCTCTTTCTGTATTCTGCTCTGGATATTCATGGTGCATCTGTTCAAAGGAAATAAAAAAATGCTGGAATCTGTTGTTATTAGTTACCAAAATATTTTTCTTCAGGAAAACTAAATGAGCAAATGTGACAGTTTCTTCCTCTGTGGACTTTGTGTTTAAGGCTTTCTTTCAGCATTGTCTGTGTGAAATGCAGAGTGTGTTATGGTCTGAGAGTGAGACAGGAAACCTCCCACAAAGAGCAAATATTAAGCAAATGTGAATTCTTTGCTTAATAAGTGTCATATGTTTTGCATACTGAAATGCTGTCAGCATATGAACTCCTTGATGAATCACTATTTCAGACATATATTTAATCATATGGAAATTGGTCATTTTACAGCATTAATACTTCATTCCATAATTAGCAGAAATTATTAGACATTTCAAGCTTATTCAGGAAATTACTATTGTATTCCTGGAGGTCCAGGATATTTTTAAACAAAGAGCTGCAATTCTTACAAAATAAACCTGAAGTGTAACAGTTGGTGCCAAAAGAGTTGAACAGAAAATGGCTTTTCACTGAGATAATGTGTGATAATACTTCACATCATTAGACAGTAGATTTAAAGGAACAGTAGTTTGGGGTAGCATGTATCTTGATTATTGTCCTGAAGTAACCAGGGGGTTGGGTATGTCTAGATGATTTTGTGAAGTGGCTAGTTCACAAGTTGATATGGATATTTTCAATCTGATGCTGCCCTCACACACATGATGTGATGCTGATGTATACACGTGTCAAGACATACAAACAGATAAGCGTGCATTTAACACAGGTTTTATTCCTATCTCTGTTTCTCTCTTTGCAAATGCAAACATGCCCTCCAGAACACTCACCTGAACACAAGGTTCAGTTCATATTTATGTATTTTCTGGATGTTCTCAGGCTGGTTTTTTTGTGTAACAGCTCTCTGCCTCCCTTTCCCCCTGGACAACAAAACATAAATGTATCTCAGGTTGGTAGGGACAGCAATTGTATGTGAGCAACTTAGGCAATTTCAGCTTCAGCTGAGAAATCACCTTCTCTGTTTCAAGCTTACACCTTGGTATCTAAGTCAGAGAAAATACTTGTTCTGCACAAAATGTATTTCTTATTCACGTTTCCCAGTGTAGTCGAGTAATTTTGTGTGTTGTTTTGGAATGCAAGGCTGAGCTGAAGCCCTGTACCTCCTCTTGGAGGCACAGTGACACCTTCCATACTGGGAATCTGGCTTCTGAGGGTATTTTTAGAATTCAAGAGATAAACATATCATGCCCCATTTGTTTGGATTTTCCTCGGGGTTTACTTTAAATGAAGTGCAGATACAGTATTCCTGGGTAAACTGTTCACCTGTGGGAGTGATAAAAACCCCTTTGGCCCAATACAATCACTGCAGTCTCTCTGTTTAGATATATGTGCTGCCAGAAATGTAAAATACACAAAACTCAAATGAACAGTAATAAATAGGATCCATAAAATAAATAAGACCTGTCTGGGGTGTAATTTGCACAGTTGAACAATTGAATTTTACAGTGCAATTGTGCTCTCCAATTTCTTAAAAAGGATCCTGAAACTTTTAGCAACCATGGTGGTTTTGCTTTCCACATGCCAGAAGAAGCTGTGCTTATTCAAGCAAAGTCATACATCATTGAAAATAAATTCACTTTGAGCTCCTCCTGATATATAGATCTTCAAGGAGGAAGCATGCACTTGGGATAGTGTTGAAAATTATACGAGGAGTTGCTACTCATCAAACTCATAATGCAGGGGAGAGTAAAGTTTTATGTAAATACACAAGCTGTGTGGCTAGGAGTAGAGTAGGTGTGATGGCTGGGAAAGGCTGACTCTCAAGGTGGTGAGCAGGATCCCCACCCTGGGCCTTCTGCAGCCGTACAGTTGGGGGGAGGGAAGATAAGGTATCAAATCAACCTTTAGAATTGCAAAGAAATATTTGTGTAGCACAGGCAAAACTCTTGATTTTAGTCAATCTTTTGTAATAGCTTATAATAGGTCTGTAATTAGAACAACAACATTGAGATCCAGATACTTCAATCACTTTTTCCATAGCTGTTTAAAGCCTGCATGAAAATGTTCACCAAATTTCATTTACACTGTAAACATCTCGTTGTAATGTGACTTACAACAAACTGTGTAGCTGATACACCTCACTAAAAGTAGAGAAAGGTTTGTGTGTGGCATCACAAACTGCTTCTGTTTCCTATGTATTACTTTATTTACTTGAATCATAGCATCGTCTATTTAAGCCATGACTTAACTTGTTTAGTCCAGGGCAATGATAAAAATGCTCCAGCTCTACAGAAGGACCACATATATTGATACTTAAAAAGAAACCAAAATCCATTGGGGTAGAAATGAGACCTTGGTGAGGTCAGTTCCTGCATTTGCTGTGCTCACCATCTACTGGTGCATGCAACTCTGGAACCAACTCAGTTTCCCAAATGCTGCCCACACATAAGCTGACCCCTTGGCACTCCAGGGACTTCACAAAGAAACCTTTGGGAATGGATGCTGTCAGCAGGTGTTCCTGTCAGATGTGGTTTTGATAAGATGCTCAGCTTACTAATCCTGTTGAATCAGCTCATCTTTACTCAAATTTAGTTAGTTACCTATAAAACTAAGTTGTCCCTTCCTCTGTTTCTCCACATGATCATGGCTAGAGTTATTTTAATGGACTTTATTCTAAGCTGCCTCAAAAAAACGCAGTGTCTGAACAGAAATATCTGCACAACATTTTGAAAATGCTAGTAGTGGTATTTCCTTACAACACAAGATATTTTTATCTTCTGGAAGTGTTTTGCTATAATGGGCAAAGAAATAGAGAGAATATGTTAGAACTCATGAATGAAAATACAATAATTCACTAGAATTCCTAGAAATGAATAAAAAATAAAAAATAAAAAAATAAAAATAA